>NW_002987093.1:804801-939801 GCF_000006295.1 Pediculus humanus corporis
AAAGGATTTTAGTCGATTTTTAATAATTTTTTTTTGGTTAAATAAATAAATTGCAAATGTTTTATTTAAACTTTGTACGTTCAAATTTCGTAGGTCATGAAAAAAAAAATGTTTCGTTAAAAGGTTAAAAAAAGGTCGTTCGTCGGTCATAAAATATGAAAAATTCGAAAAAAAAAAAAAATTATTATTATCATTATTATTATTATTTATTAATTTTTTTTTTTTTTTCGTTTGGCTTGTATGGGAGATAAAATAATGTCAAATGTTATCACGTTCGTTTGCAAAATGTCCGCGAATATTTTATTGTGTAAGTTAATAACAAAATTTATTTTGCAATAATGACAAAAAAAAACCTCTCTCTCTCTCTCTCTCTTTCTATTCCCCTCTCTCTCTCTCTCTCTCTCCTTCTATTCCCCTCTCTGTCTCTCTCTTTCTCTCTCTTAAATAGCAATATTATATTTCTTATTATTATCATCATCATCATCTTACATCATTTTGATAATGAGTCACGTTAATTGTCATTTTCAAAATTATTTTTCAGAGTTTTAATTATTATTATTATTATTATTATTATTATTATTAATTCGTTTTCCACACAAAAAAAATATAATAATGATAATAGTTTATGTATGATAAAAAAATACGTTAAAAAAGGAAAACTTTAACACAACCCGAGAAAATTTAATCAGTAACCTGATTGGGGGCAAAGTATAAAATGATTAAACCGGTTGTTTACGTCTTGATCATAATAATAATAATAATAATGATAATAATGTTAAATACCCGCAATAATAATAATTATTATTATTATTATTTTAAATAATAATATTCAATAATAAATTTGACCTAAACTTTAGGCTTTTTAATACGTTACGTAAAATAAAAAATCATAAATTAATAATAATAATAATATGTAATTGTAAAATTACTCAACCGTATTTATCCGTGTAAATCGTCCGTTTGTTTGTTGTTTGTTCGTTTGTTTGTTTGTTGATTTGAAATTGACATGGTATCATTCTCACGTAATCTAATATTAATCCGTTATAAATCCATCGATTGTGTTTATTCCAGTAAATAAAATTGATTACATAAGTAATTAATACAATTAAAAAATGTCAACGGTCGATTTTTCGATTTTATTTATATAATACAAATAATTATCGCGTTTATCATATTTTTCGAATTAATTAAATAAAAAAACGTTTTGTGGATTTCATATTTAACAAACGATAACGATTAAAAAACGAACGAAATCCCCGGAATAAATTGAATAAAAATTAAAATGAATTTTTCACTTTTAATGTTGTAATTAGTAACGCGTTACCCCTTACACATTTCAAGAAAAAAATTCGCAACAATTAAAAGTGATGCCAACTTAAATTTGATTGTTTTGTACGATTCATATCGAAAAAAAAATTCCGTGATGCCAACTTAAGTTTTTTAATAAGGTTTTTTTTCCTCATCATTAATTCAATTGATTTTTAACGTTTTTTCCTTACCCTTTCGAATTCTTATTACGTTTAAAAAAAAAAATGGCGGGGGGAAAAATTTTAAATAAATTTATTTATTATCATTTCATTTTTATTTCCCTTTCTTATAATTTAAATTAAATTACTTCATTTTTTTTATTTTTTTTTTTTTTAAATTGATTTAAACGTGATTACAAAATCTAAAACCGTAACGGGTAAAAAAAAAACGCAAAAATTATCAGTATTATTATTATTATTAATTTATTCGTACTTTGTAATATGAATAATGACAAAAGGAAAAAGGAAAAAAAAAATGGGGAAAAAGAAAATGAAAATATTATCTATGTTTAATTTATTGCACTTTATTGATTTCATTCGATTTATTTTATTAATGTGTTATTGACTTTATGTAATCAAAAAAAAAAAAAAAAAAATTTAATCAAAAATCATTGCTAAGGTCAATGACGTCACAATAGCAATCTTTATAATAATAATAAAAATTTAATTAAATTATATTTTGCGTTTTCTTTTTCTTTTTAATAAATAAATAAATAAATAATTATGTATGAGATTAATTTTAAAAAATATCATTTTATTTTTCATAAAAAAAAAAAAAAATTCATTGATTAACAGAAGTAGCAGAAGTAAAATATTAGTATATCTACATGATAACTTTTAATATTTAGCATTTACATAGAAAAAACGTATAATTTCACACGATGATAATAATAATTATAACACTATATCGTTAATTTAAAAAAAAAATTTTCATAATACGTTAATGTCATTTTATTAAAGGACGCCATTTTGTTTTTTCTTTTTTAATTATAATAATATGAAAATTTATTTAACTATGAACTTTGTAACGATACAAATTTCATTCTCGAATTTATTTTACGTCGTTTTATTAAATTTATTAATTATATTTATTTAAAAAAATTTAATTATTGTCTGATAAGCTAAAATTAATGATAGATCGATTATGTAATTATTATTATTATTATTATTATTATTATTATTATGTTTACAGCAACATAAAAAACATTCAGTAAAGATTTGAAAATTGTTTTGTTAAAACGGTTCATTTTTTTTTTAAAGAATAATTATTATCGGATTTGTGCTTTAACTTATTTTTTTTTTTTTTATTCAACACTTTGTGGTACGCCATTTTGTTATTATCATTATTTTCAATTATCCGATAATTAATAATTTAAATTGATAAAAAAAAAAAAAAAAAAGGAAAAGTGACGTCGGGGATTTGACGTTAACGGTTTTATTTTTTTTTAAATTAAATAAATAATTTTTTTTTTTTTTTGGATTAACGAGATTATTATTATTAAACAAAAAGATTAAAAAAAAGTTCGTTAAATTTTTAATTTCGTTTTAATTTTTCGCGAGGAGAGAGAAAAGAGGTGAAGGCGGAGGGTAGAGGAGAAGGCGTTTGAAATTTTTTTGAATTTCCCGCCTTTTTTTTTTTTTTTCAACTCTATGAATATTCTACGATGCAAAAGAAAATCATTAACGTGTGATGATGAAATACTAAAAGCAAAATTGAAACATTTTTTTGTTTTTCATACCGCAACTAATTTGAATTTGACGTACCTAAATGATGCAATATTTACACGAATTATTAAATTCATTTAAAAAAATCATTCGAGTGTAAAAAAAAATATTTTTTAAGAATTGTGTTCATCTTTTTTTTTTTTTTTATTTTTAAATCAAAAATTCGCCATGCAACCTTTTGAATCCATTTTCGAAAAAAAAAAAAAAAAAAAAAAAAAAAGTAAAAGAATTTTATTTTGCAGTTATTATTATTATTATTATTCTCTTCCGTCTCTGCAATTTGAAACAACTTCCAAGTATTTAGGAGATAATTTTTTTTTTTATAACAATTATCGGGTTAATCCCATGTTTAGCTTATTGTAAAGTAATTATTTTTAGTTTGGCGCAAAAGGATTGGCCAAGGTTCGGAATAAAGCATCGAAAGAAAGATCACGCCACACTCGCCGGCCGAGTCACGTGATCGACTCAAAAATAAATTCTTCGTTAACGAACATATCGTTCACAACCTGAGGGGCCATAGAGTGAACGGTTTTTTTTTTTTTCTATTTATTATCATTATTATTGCAATTTTTTTTTTTTTTTTTTTTACATTGCTGCGGTTCATGCTTATTCTTAACTGTTATTTATTTACTTTTGATAGATATATATCCGTAAATGTTTTTTTTTTTTTAAATAAATAAAATTGTACTAATTTTTTTGATTGTAACCGTTAAACGTTCGCGAACAGATTTCAAATTCGTAAGTATTTTATTTAGTTAAAAAAAATGTCGCCGTCGGCGTCGGGGTCGGGGTTGGGATCGGCGTCCATCGTGAATTTTTTTTTTTTTTTTAATTTTAATTTGAAAGTGTTAAAAATGACAAGTTAAATATTGCATGACGCGAACGTTTCACGCCGTTTTAATTTATTATTTCGTTAAGGTCAATTATTTTCGCCTTAATTTAATCACGTTCGAGTTTTTTTTTTTGTAATTAATTAATTAATTAATATACACAAATTGTTTGACATTTTTTCTCTATTCATTTATCATTTTGTACGTAGCAGTAGATTTAAAAAAAGTCTTAGAGTAAGAAAATTTTTACTCGTGTTCAATTTTTTTTAACTTAATTTGTGTTGTATGTAAATCTAAACTTTTTTTTTTTTCTTTTTTTATCATTTATATCATTTAATTGTTTTTTACAATTTGTGAAATATGGAGTACATGTCACGTAGGAGAATGTGCATATAGGTTTTAAATAAGAGTGAGAAGGAAAAAAAAAAAAAAGTAAAAAGAAAGTTGTTGTTGTTGTTAGAATAGAATTTTTTTTTTTCCTTCCTCCTCGTCGTGGAATTTGTAACTCGATAGCTTTTCCTTTTTTTATTTAATGGTTAAAAAGTATTTTAAACTTGTAAAGTTTTTGCAAACAAATCGAATTTGAAGTTAAATATACATAACGAATATTGTTATGTTGTTATTTATGATAATAATAATGACTTCCACGCTTTCACGTTCGCAGTTCATTTTTTTTTTACCTTTTTTTTTTTTTGTACCCGAAAATTTATGTTTAATTATAATTGACCTTGAATATGGCTGTCTGTACCTCACGTAGATATATCAAACACGTTTTTTCTCTAATTTATCGAATACAAACAACAACAACAACAACAACAACAATGTTCGCGACCGTCAATTGTTCAAAGGTCGTTTAATTTATTTTTTATTTTTTTTTTCAGTTGTGAACGGTATGGCACCCAATTTGGTATCCGTTGTACCTACGGGTACAATATTCGAAAATGAATTACCGACTGGGAAAAAGGAAAAAGTAGAAGAAGAGATTGTCAATGGAAAATCATCACACAAAGCCATAGTTTGGCGTAATGCTATTTTATTTGCTTATCTTCACGTTGCAGCCGTCTACGGATTGTATTTGGCCATAACTTCTGCTAAACTCTACACCAACTTATGGGGTAATGTATATTTTTTTTATTTATACTCTAATGTTGTATATTTGTTCAAAGTGATCACATTGATTTTTTTTTTATTTCAGCATATGCTTTATACGTTTCCGGAGGGTTGGGAATAACCGCTGGTGCACACAGACTATGGTCTCACAAATCTTACAAAGCTAAATTACCCCTTAAAATATTCCTGACGATTTGCAACACGATAGCATTTCAAAATTCGATTTGGGAATGGGCGAGAGATCACAGAGTACATCATAAGTTCAGCGAAACGGATGCTGATCCACACAATGCTAAAAATGGATTCTTTTTTTCACACGTCGGATGGCTTCTTGTTAAAAAACATCCGGATGTGAGGAGGAAGGGAAAAGTGATCGACATGTCCGATTTGGATCAAGATCCCGTCGTGGCATTTCAAAAAAAGTAACTAAATCCCCCCCCTCCGACCCTCTCTCTGTCTTTTCTTTTTTAACTCATTCAAATGTAAATTTTCCTTTCAGATATTACTTGATACTCATGCCGATCGGTTGTTTTTTGATACCTACATTTGTTCCGGTTTATTTCTGGGGAGAAACATGGTCGAACGCTTGGTTCGTAGCAACTTTGTTCCGTTATTGTTTCACATTGAACGCCACTTGGTTGGTGAATAGTGCAGCTCATTTTTTCGGTTCTAAACCATACGATAAGTGAGAAATTTTTTAAATTTCATTTTATTCTTTGAAAGAGAATTTAAGGTATTTGATGATGGTGGATTACTTGACAGGAACATGAACCCGGCTGAAAATCTCATGGTTGCCGTGGGAGCTCTCGGAGAAGGTTGGCACAATTACCATCACGTTTTCCCCTGGGATTACAAAGCGGCCGAATTGGGAAACTACGGTTACAATTTCACGACTTGTTTTATCGACATCATGGCCAAATTGGGTCAGGCTTACGATTTGAAAACTGTTTCCCCTCACATCGTGATAGCGAGAGCCAAAAGAACCGGCGATGGGTCTTACGTTCCACCGGAAAACGTTAAAATAATCAAAGAAGACGGTCATTCGATTGACGGTGACGTTTGGGGATGGGGAGATAAAGACATGAAACCGGAAGATATAAAAGCGGCCACCATTATCAATGAAGACAAGTCGGAAGAACGTTGTAAAACGAATTAATGTTAATTACCTTAGTTAAATTTATTAAAAAAAAGGCAACAAAACCAAAGTTTGTCTTAGATTAGAATGAGAGAGAGAGAGAGAGAGCTTTTCTGTGATAGAAAATTATATTTTCGGCCATATTTGACATAATTAAAAGTTTAAATTGTTTTTTTTTTTTTTTTACCTAGCTCGACGTTCTTTAATTCTTGTTACATTTGGTGTTGCACAGTTTCTTTTTTTTTTTTTTGTAAAATGTAAAACGAAATTAAAAGGAAAAAGTATATATACGTGAAAAAACGTATAAATTACATATAATAAATGCATTTTCTTGATTACTTAATTAGTTTTTATTTAAATGATAATGATAATAATAAAAGTACCGATAAAAATTTTACGTTTTTTAATTCATAGCAAACTTGGCGTAATAATTATGAAATATAAATTTCAAAATCTTTTCTTTTTTTTTTTAATTTCACGGATTTAAAAAAAAAAATAAAAGAATTTCTAATTCATACGTAAACTTTATTAAATTTACACATGCAGTAAAGTTAAGATAAAAATAAACAAACAAAAGAATTTTGAAAAAAAAAAAAAATTACAATTAATCTCTAGCAAAAAAAAATTAAAACTTAATTCTGACATGTTTAATTTTTTTTTTTTTTTAAATTTTTTCAACGAAAGGTTGTGAAATTAAAAGATTAAATCGTCCATAATCAAATTATTTAAAGTTTTTTTTTTTATATAAATATTTATTTTTGATTTAAAACTTTATTTTAATGAAATTACTATTAAAAAATATATATATATATAGATAATATAAATAAAATTTTTGGATAAATGGACGTTATGTTTATTTACTTTATGGAAAAAATTTGGCAACGTTGGAAAAACTTAAAAAGGGAAAAAAATTTCAAATGTTAACGGTTACAGTGTTTAACGCGTCCTCATGACAGAATCTTATACTAAATGAATTTGAGAAAATTTTTTTTTGTTTGTTGTTTGTTATTTTCGCGAAGATTGTATTATATCTAAAGTGATATCTTCGTATTTACTCAATTCGTATTCATCTAAAACTTCCAACAAACAATCGTTTATGGATTTATTCGTATCGATGGATCTTTCCAATGCTTCGGTCATCATTTTACTATTAACGGTTTTCAATCCGGTTGCAAGTCCTAAAGCCGCGCATACTTTTATGAAAACAGTGGTTGTGCCGTAATTATGAGATCCGAATTCACCGACAAGACAATCCCAAGGTGCTGTATAATGATATGCGTGCCAGTGATTTTTGGTAATTAAAAACATTAAATTCGAATCGCTGAAATACCTGAAAAACAAAATGGACGCCATAAACGATTTTGTAAATGATCATTGTATTTCATTTTAGATATAAATATACAACCTGTCGTTCGGTTTCAATTCCCAAACGTTTCTCGCACTATTTATAAACCAAATGGCGTGTAAAGTAATTGGAATTCTAAACAAACCCATAATCATAAATGAATTCAACATGTCTTCACCCCAATATTCGACAGGAGCATTTATTGGAAGTAAAACACCCAAAATGGCCAATAATACCCAGTAAAATTTTTTTTGAAACATAACAATTTTATCATTTTCAATATCTTTCATGTCAATTTCTTTAACAATCGTTTCCCTTTTAGGATTTTTCTGTCTTATTTTGTGACCTATGTGTGAATACAGGAAACCTTTTGTTTTGTTATAAGGATCATATTCTGTCGATTCGAATTTATGATGGATTCTGTGATCTAAAACCCAATCGTAAATGGGTCCACTTCCACCGATAGTGTGACAAATCATTAAAAAAAATCTTAAATATTTATTTGCATTGTAACTCCTGTGAGTCCATAATCTGTGTGCACCTGCAGTGGCTCCTAAAAGTCCAACACCAACAAGAAATAATGCTGAAAATAGAGTAGAAGAAGAAAATGATGACTCAGGGATAAATGATTATGGTGAGTACATTTTTATCTAATATAAATAGAAATTAAGCAACTTTACCAAAACCCAAAGTTAACAATTTAGCACTGAACAAAAAAAAAAGACTGTAAGCTAAAAAAAGATGAATGTGTAATTGAAGTAAAACTTTTGGCCAATTGTAATCCGACCATTTGGTTGTTGTTGTTGTTGTTGTTACACCCGTTTCCGTTTTAGGAATATCTTTGCTTACGTCAGACATTTTTTTTCCTTTTTTCTTTTAAATATATTATTTTCCAAATTTGAAATTTTTTCTTTTCTATATATATATATTCTTTCTTGAAAATGGATAGATGAAGGGGGGATAACCTTTAATAAAAAAAACAATCATGTTCATTAATGCCCTGTTTTTTTTTTTTTTTTTTTTTTACAAAAGGGAGCAAAGTCTAAAAAAAAAAAAAAAGTACACGAATTTATAATATTTGAATTAATTAGTATTATCGGTGTCAATGAAATTCACGCAAAACTTTAACCGGTAGCAAAAAAAATTTTCTTTTTTTAAATGCGACATTTTTTTTTTTTTTTTTGGTTAACGTTTACCGCTTAGCACATTTTTTATTATTATTTAAAATATAATATTATTATTATTATTATTATTATTATTATTAATGCAACGATATACGACTAAATATTTAGCAAATTGCAAAATGAATTTGAGACAAACGAAAAAAAAAAAAAAAAAGAAAAAAAAATTTTTTTTTTACAACACTTTAATTTTTTTTATTAATTTTATAATAGAAAAATCAAAATGGCGGAACGATCGAGAGTTTTTTTACCGTAACGGTTTTTTTAAAAAAAAAGATATAATTACAGTATTATAATTATAAATTAAATATAATAATTATATAATGAACTCACCAAAAATTTATTTTCTATAAAAAATAATAAAACAATATGGCGAACGTATACGTATGTTTCCTTATAGTCGGATTTGATGATTTTGTTTTTTTTTTTTTTTTTTAAATTATTTTTGTTCTAATGAAAAAAGCTCATGTTGATCAATCGAATTAAATTGCACTGAACAATTTTTAAAAAATGTAATGTAAAATCGAGGACAAATTACGTAGCCATTAATATCATGAATAATTCAATAATTCAATTAAACAAAAAAAAATGTCTTGACCAAATGTAAAAAAAAATTAATAATAATAATAATTTTGTCATTATTTCTACTTTTAACCAACTTCAAGTCAGACAAACGTTTTAAACAATTTTTTTTAATTAAAAAAAAAAGAAAAGAAAGTCATAGAGTAAAAAAATATATATATATAAATTTTTTTTTTTTCATAAAAGAAGGCTGTGAGTAATTCTTTCCATTTATCCCTCGTGATATCGAATAATAATATTAATCTTCACGCCTTCAATTTATTAATTAACAATTAAATAATAATAATAATAATAATAATAATAATAATAATAATAATAATAATAATAATAATAGATGCGTGAATTCGATAGTTTTATTTAAAATGGGGCACACTACTTCCGCACTTGAGACATAAATTTCATATTTGAATTTTTTTTTTTTTTCGTTCGGCGGTCAGGTCGATAAAAATTTAAAATAATAATAATAATAATTAATCACTAACAAACAAAATCTATTTTATAATAATTAATTTAATACAATAATAATAATAATTATAGTAATTATAGTAATAGTAATAGTAATAATCTATAAGTACATGTTATTTAATTTTATTATTTTTTACATTTTAAAGCCGAAAAAATGCGTTAAATTTACGTTATAGTAACAAATGACAGTACAACAGATAGTATGACAAAAAACTTATTATTTAGGGATGAGAATGTGGGGGAAACGACGCGTTTCCTTTTACCCCCCTTCCCCTCCCCGCCCCCCTTCAAACACGACGGACAAAAAATGAGACGTTAAACATTGCACATTAATATAATAAACAAACGGAAAAAATGAAAGAAAGAAAGAAAAAGAAAAGAAAAAACGCGCGCAAACTTTTTTTTAAAAAAATTTTAAACAATAATAATAATAATAGTAATAGTAATTAATTCGAATTGATTACCTGTGTTAAAACATTCTCTATGGATTATTAGATTGTGTAAAAAACTTTCGGACGGGTATATAAGGCATTTACTCGCGTATTCGGAAACTTCGCGCGAAATATTTATTCATCGGTATCTCACCCTTAGACACACGCACACACGCATACCCAATTAAAAATTTTCGATTTTTAAATATTTCGCGCCTTTCACACACACCCCCCCCTCCTTTAATCCCCTCACTTGAAATTATTTTGGGTGAAAGCTTAAAAGCTCCTTTTTTTGAAAAATTTATATATACTGTAGGGTTTTTGTGGGGAACGAACGCTTTTCCAAAATATTAAACTGTTTTGAGGGACGAAAAAGCAATGAGAGAGAGAGAGAGAGAAAGTGGGGGGGGGAAAACGTTGATTGATTTCCAGTGGGTTGTGATTGATTCCACGCTGGAAAATACCCGCGGCGTTCGAAATATTTTTTTTTTTTGTGACGAATAATAAATAAGTTTTATTATTTTTTTTCTTTTTTTTTGTTTTTGACTGTTGGCACTTCTCTTTTTATTATATTCAATGCTGACTCGATAGTTCTGCGTAATCCTCTTTTGGCATGTCCTTATCTCCCCAACCCCACACGGGTGTCTTGCTACCGTCTCCGGTTCTTTTCTTTCTCCTCGACACCATTTCGGTCGATACGAATTTACGATCCCAAGCCCATCCAATTTTAGCAAAAAAATCAATGAAACCCGTTGTGGGATTGAACGTGTAATTTCCGAGTTCTCCCGCTTTGTAATCGTATGGGAAAACGTGATGATAGTTGTGCCATCCTTCGCCGAGTGCCGCTATCGATACGGATACGTTATCTGCCGAGTTTATGTACCTGAAAACGACATATAATGATTTAGAATACGTGCCTACAAAGTTTCGTTAAAACTCTTGGAGACTTACTTGTCGTAAGGCCTTTGTCCCCATATGTGAGCGACGCTGTTAACGAAAAAAGCTATGTTCAACGTGATGGCATATCTCACGTTGAAATTAATCCAAAACGACGTCCACAAGGGTTCGTTCCAAAGGTAAATGGGTACGATGACGGGTAGGGCGACAGCGAGGGCTAAAAACAACGGAATGTAGTATTTCTTGTGCCACATTATGAGGGGATCCGATTCCAAATCTCTCATGTCGGCCTGTATTCGTTTCTCGACGACGTCGGGATGCGGAGTGAGAAATATCCATCCGACGTGCGAAAACATGAAACCTCTTTTCGCGTTATGCGGATCCGCATCCGTTTCCGTATATTTATGATGAACTCGGTGATCCAAAACCCACGCGTAAACATCTCTCTGACCGGATATTGTGAAAAGTATGAGGAGCAATAACTGGAGCGGGTAATTCGCTTTGTACGCTCTATGAGACCACAGTCGATGGACTCCGGCCGTTATTCCAAAACCGGATGCGTAAATGCTGAAAAACACTAAAAAATTTTTTTCCCTTATTATTATTATTATTATTATTATTATTATTATTATTATTATTATTATTACGAAATTTCGATTGAACAATGACTTGAATACAAAATAAAAATTTTAACCTTTGAACTTATTTACATCTTTCAAAAAAAAAAAAATTTTTTTGATTTGTACAACTTACGCCATATGTAATTTTTAAAACTCCTCGACAAAACTAATAAGTAAAGGCCGTAAATGCAACCCAAATGAACGAACAATAATCCTGATAAATCCAACCATTTAACTTGGGGTTCGAATTTAATTTTTTCACAGTCCATCCCGACGTTTTTTTCCTCTATGACATTAACACTCGGCCGCCGATTATCACTCTTCATCTCATTATCGCCATTATTATCACTATTATCAACTTTTCTCCGTCGCGAATTCCCATCTTCTCCCCCTACTACTCCTCCGTTTTCATTTTTTTTTTTCGATTCCTCGTTCCAGGTTATCGTCGTTTCGACCGGTCCGCTTTCGTCAGGTGTCATTGTTTTCGACAATGTTATCTATTATCACCTGTAAAACAAACAAACAAACAAAAACAAACGTAAATACATTAATTTTTCATTTCTCTTTCTTCTCCGTTCGGAACACTCAAAACTTAAATTTAAAACAAAATAAAGAACTAACTAACTACGAACAAACTATGATATGACTGTTGTACGTGAAAACAAACGTTAACAAACAAACAAACAAACGAACGAACGAAAGAACAAACGAACAAACATTGACGAATGTGTAAAACAAAGAAAAAAAATTTTTTTCTCATGAGGTTTCACATCCGCATCGTTAAACTTTTAATTATTAATTTATTTATTAACCCAAAATATTATTAAGAAATAGAATTATTATTTTTATTTTTTTTTTCCTCGTCCGCCATTAAGCGTAAGCATAATTTTTTATTACCACAGTGACGACGACGATGATGATGATGATAATTATTTTCAAAGAGTCATCAAAATATTCGTTGCATCAATCAATCAATACCACTTAATTAGGCAAAATAATTTCGATTCGAATAAATGATGATGATGATGATGATGATACAATATTTTTTTTTCTTTTAAGTAGGGGGAGGGGATATAAACTTCTCAAGCGTTTAATTAATAAAATAAAACAAACAAACAAACGAACAAACGAAAAAAAAAAAAAATTCAAAAGATGGAGAGAGGTATGTGAAATTAAAAAAATAGGCGAGGCATAATACAAACACCTGAGGTCATACCTGAGATTCGTTCAAAAAACCTTTAAAAAAATGCAAAAATGATAATAATAATAATAATAATAATAACGTACTCAGTCGTTAGGAAAAAAATGTTGCCAACATTCACGTGAATTTTTTTTTTTAAAATAAGACGAAAACGACAAACGACAAAACGACGACAGTTCACAAAAAAACAAGACTTAATCGTAATAATAATAATAATAATGATAATAATAATAATAATAACAATGCGTTTGCACGCACGCACGCACACGCACACGCACCTGAGTTTATTCTCGCACTAATAAGATTTTTTCGACAATTCACATCAACGTCGTGATTTATTATTTTTATAAAAACTGCATTTGAGCCTTGAATTAGTTAACGAACGAACGCATTCAAACTCACGCACGCACTCACGCACTCACGCGTCCGCATATATATTAAAAAAAAATCTTTCGTTAATTTTCGTCAAGGGAATAAAACAAAAAAAAAAAAAAAAAAAAAAACGTAACCCGAACCAATCGAATTCATTTATTTCATTACATTTTAAACATTAAAGCCTAATTAAAAAAAATACAACAACAACAACAATAACAACCACAACGACAACAACAACAACAAACAAAAGAAACCTTAAGCCACAACAACAGCCTTTCTTATTTAAATGACAAAAAAAAAAAATTATTATTTTTCCTTTCAGCAAGAATGTGTGTTAACTTTCGTTTGTCGTCTCTCTCTCTCTCTCTCTCTCTCTCTCTCTTATATCATTATTGTCTTATTCATTATTATTATTATTAAGAAAAAGAAGAGAGAGAGAGAGAGAGAGAGGGGGAGGGGGAATTAAATAACAAAGGTCGTTATTGAATAAATATTATTTTACACTTTTTTTTTTGTAGAAAGTAATAAATTTGAAGACCTTGAACCTGAAATTTATTTAATAAAATTTTTTTTTTTTTTTATAAAGGTTGATAGTTAAATAACAGGTTGTTGTTGTTTGTTGTTGTTGTCACGTTACAAAATAATTTAATTATTTTTTTTTTTTTATTTTTACACCGAGACATGATCAAACATTACAATGTACAAAGTTCACGCGAATTAAAAATTTAAAAAAAGGCGCGCAAATTCTTTCGTTTCCGTTTTGGCGGGAGGGGGGGGGGAAACAGGAAGTATACGTGGGAGGAAGGAACCCAACAAACTCACAAATCAAATTTAATTTTTAATAGCTTTGTGTTGTGGTTGTCGTCTTTGCGACTTGTTAAAAAAAATTACATAACGCATACGCACGACCGTAAATACATAAGTACGCACGCACACGCACGCACTCACAAACATTACATAATATTTTATTTGTCAATTTTTTTTTTTTTATTATTTTTACGCACGTAAGAGAAACAACAACAACAACAACGCCTCTTTAACGATTTCTTAAAAAAAAAAAAAAAAAAAACCCACGCAGGCAATTCGAACATTCGTTACCACGCACATAAGATAAGAAGGTATTTTACGCATTCGTACCTGTTTTTTTTTTTTTTTTTTTAACTAAAGAATAAAAGTTATGTAATTCTCCGTTAAGCAAAAAAAAAAAATCGTAAAAAATTGCAAATTAATAATAATAATAATAATTTCGATAATCGTCGGGTTTTGCTAGCTTATAAATATAATTTAAAAAAAAAGAAGATTCTTTTGCTACGGTTAAGAAAAAAAAAAACAGTAAACGGTAAACGGCCTTCAAAATGTACCTGAAAAAAAGTAAATAAGTAAAGCGTTGAGTGAGTAAAGTTAATAACGACTAATGGGTGACGTACATACATAAGACGACTTATGCGACCTGAAAATTAACCTGAAAATCGTAATAATAATGATAATAATCTCTCTCGAAGAACCCGCGTGCGCGACCGACCGTGTGTGTGTGTGACCATCTGAATTTTTTTTTTTTTTTTTTTTTTCATTTGGAACAAGACTGAAACTTGTTCATGAATGGAATGTTAAGTCACTGGAAAGAAATAATAATAATAATAATAATAGTGATGATGATGATAATGATAATATTTTCTATTCTTTTCTGTGTCTTCTTCTTCTTCTTCTTCTACTTTTGACAACAACAACAACCAAAAAAAATAATTTTTTTTTTTTTTACGAAATTAAATCAGGGCAAACGAACAGACGAACTTAGAAAAAAACTTATACGTATATAAATGCTTTTTTTTTTTTTTACGTGGCTTCCTACGGTACTGATTTTCAGGGTCGTGAAGAGTCATAAGAATTACGACAATTTGTAAATGGGGAGAGCGAAATGAAAATAAAAAAAAAAAAAAAAAAAATTCATTATTTAAATGTATTTGCGCGGTCGTGACGAAATTATTCCGTTGGTAATTTTTTTCTTCTGCTGCTCCTCCCGCCGTTTGTTGTTGTTGTTGTTGTTCCCCCTTCTCCCCCCGACAACAGACAATTAATTAATTAATGGAAATAATAAAAAAAAGTTTTTACGATTGATTGAAATATTACTTTCTTATTTTTTATAATAGTGACGTCATTTACTATTGTTCTTACTATTTATTGTTTTGTTTTGTTTTTTCGTCTTCTGCTGTTGGTGACGTCACTCACGATTCGTATATACTCGATCCTTTCTCCCGAAAAATCCTCAACACCACTTTTGCTTTTGACATTTTCATTCGTGACCGAATTAATTTCACAGCCTTCATGTAGAAAAACATTCTGACAATTTGAAAATCGATATTTATGTCTGCTGCCACGTATTCGTTTACTTATGAAAACATCGTGTTTGTCTATCAACCACTGGTGCCACATTTTTCCAACCTCTTCTGCTTCCAACACAGTTTTCTCTGTTCAACTTTGTTTCCATTCTCTCTCTCTCTCTCACTCTCTCTCTCTCTCCCTCTCTTTCTTAATTTCTAATTGAACTCGTCTTAATGATGTTTTTTTGAATTTAATTTCTTAATTGTCGGTTCTATTTCGTTATTATTATTATTATAGTTTATAATTAAACTTGTCTTGATTAAAAAGTGGCTCGCGAGTTCTCTCTCTCTCTCTCTCTCTCTCTCTCTCTCTCTCTCTCTTTTCGTGCCGTCATTAAATCAAAACTTTTAATTGCATAATTAGTTTTTGTTAAAAATTTTCGTCGTCATCAAATAAGAAATTTTTTTTGCAAAGAAACGAAAAAAATAATTTTCAGGGAACGTCGGTCGCGATTACCTTATGTACGCCATTTAAGTAAAAATTAAATTAAACGCAAATATGCGTGAAAAAAAAAAAAAAAAATTCGATCGTATGCCGTGGCACGAACGCACGCACACACACACACGCGCGCGCGCGCGAAAATAATTAAACATTTTTTTTATTTAAAAAAATTGTTTATAATTATGTGAATGTTTTAATTTCCTCCCCCTCCCCTCCCCACCGCGAGTTTTCGAAAACGACTTCGAAATATTATTTCCGCGAATTATTAAACGAGATTAAGAATTTTTTTTTTGTCGTGTCACGAGAAAAAAAAATTTTTTTAAAAAAAACGTGACAAACGATCGTTTGTTAGCTTGTTTGTTTGTTTGTTTGTTCGGTTTTTTGTTTCTTTTCGAAAATGGGAATCAGGTGTGAATTAATACGATTTTTTTTTTTGAAAAATAAAAGTAAAAAAAAAATTCTCGTTTCATTTTCGTTAATGGCGCAACGCGGCACGGGAATCCCACGACGAATTGAGACCACGGAATTCCTCGCGGTCGCGATTCATCTTTTTTTTTTTTTTTTTTTTTTAATACTTTTCGGGGCGTTAAAAATAAAATTTCTCGTTTTAAATAAATTTGTCTGACGGTTATAAAACAAATTATTTTTTCAAAACGCCGTAAAAAAAATTTTATAACGTTATAAAACGAAAATGTAAAAAAAATTCGCGGCGACATCGTTTTCACCGCATCACGTATATATACTCCGGCTTATACGAATGGCTTTCGGGGAGTCCGATGTGTCTGAGATTTAAGAGTTAACATTATCTCAGTTTACAACTGCAAACCCCGTTTATAATTTCTGTACTCAAGATACGGCTTTGACTCCCTTTTTGCTCCTTTTTACAATTTTTTTTTTTTTTTTTTTTTATAAGAACCTTTTTGCTACGAAAACGTTTTGATCCCCCCCGAACGCCCCCCGGAAAAAGAACGAGAAAAAAAAAATTAACGACTCGAATTCTTTTTTATCAGGTGTACACACAGTAACAATGCCCAAGTGATAAGAAAAACAAAAATTTTCGTTTTTGAAAATTAAATAAATTTGACATTCTACAACCACGACAAAAACAAATAATAATAATAATAATAATAATAATAATAATAATAATAATAATAATAATAATAAATTAATCGATTCGATTAATCATGAGAACATGACAAAAAAAAAAAAAAAAAAAAAAACTCCTTTGTACGACAGCGACAACAGCGACAATAACAACAACGACGACAGTATCAATCAATCATTCATTCATTCATTCATTCATTCATTGAATGATTTAAAACTCCTCTACTCACGCATTCTCATGACTACCGTTCTCCTGTGGAAAACCTGTTTTCCCGTTTTATTATTACAAATCCCGTCAATTTTAAATTTCAGGTTCGTTTTTTTTTTCCCCCGTCGCGAAGTACTCGCGTGTACCTACCTACCTACCTACCTACCTACCAACCTACCTACGCGAGAATTTTTTTTCAAAACGCATTCCCCGTTAGATTAAAAACAAACAAATAAATAATAATAATAATAATAAAATTTTTCTCATGCATTTCTTTCTTTTTCTTTTTTTTATTTTGCATTGATAAGAAAATCAGTCATGCTCGCGATTCTTTTATCGCGAAAATAATAATAATAATAATAACAACAACAACAACCATTTCCCTCGATGCACGCACACACACACACACACACATAACACGACAGAAAGAATTTTTCTCTCCCCTTCCCTTTTACCTTTTTCCGTACTCGCCGCGTTAAAAGGTTTCCTCTCGTGTCAAAAGGTTTACCAAAACTAACCAACGTACGATGATGATGATGATGATAAATGAATAACCACTAAAAGACGCAACCGCAATAATGACTTGACGAACGTATCACAATGACAATAATAATGATGATGATGATAATAATAATAATTATTTAAATTATTTTTAAACAACCGAAGCAAATGATTTTTATTAATTAACACCGGTAATGATAATGATAATAATAATGATAATAATGTCAATAAGTCAACGTCTTTTTTTTGACGACGAATGTGACAAATTTCGGATAACCTCACGATGATGATAATAATAATAATAATAATAATAATGATGACGATGATGATGAGAACATTCGAATAATTCTGACTTTTGCACACATTTTTTTTTTTTTTTTTATGTGATTGATACGGCGGCAGTTTGGCGGTGCCGTAAAGTTTAAGGCTGAGGGAAGGAGGAGAAGGAGGAGGAGGAGGACGAGGAGGTCGATTCTCCCCCCATCCCTCTCCCGCCGTCACCACCACCCCCCGCCGTCGCACATTCCCTTTCGTTTTTTATTATTCCACGAGGCGCCATCGCGACTCCTTTATAACGATAAACGGGGTTAAATATGTCGGGGTTTTTTTTTTTTTTTTTTTTTTTCTTTTCAAACGAGACGTTGCGATTATTTAACCGATAATGGCGACGAACACACACACACACACACACCTGTTGAACTTGTGACACCTACGACAACTTAATTCCCGCGCACATACAATGTGAGAGAGAGAGAGAGAGAGAAAAAAAAAGTAAATAATAATAATAATAATAATAATAAAAAACGTTACGTCGATCGGATCTTTTCCATTGACATTTTTTTTAATAATAATAATAATAATAATTTTTTACGTTACATTTATTATATTTAAAATCTTGTTTTAACTTGATATTCGATTTATTTCCGCTTTATTAGATTAATAAAATTTATATATCGTTCGTTTCGTACGAGTTTTTCTCTCTCTCTCTCTCTTACTTAACAATGAAACAAACAAACGGTTAGACAGACAGACAAACAAACAAACAACAAACGAAAACATGCCGCGTTTTTCCCTACGTCGGGGAATAATAATAATAATAATAATAATAAACGAAGTAACGAGGAAAAAATTAAAGGAAAAAAAAAAAAAAAAACGATAAGGAAAGCGAATATTTCATTTAAACAAAATTTTTAAGATTCATTGTTGCCAACCTTAAAACGATTTAGTAAAAAAAAAAAAAAAAATTATTTTCATAACGAACGTCGTCATAATGATTTCGTTTAAATAAAGTGTAATTCCTTAGGGAAAAATTTATAACGATTTTTAAAACATATTTAGCAGAAGACATTTTTTTTTTTTTTTTTTTTTTCATATAATCGTTCGTTTTTTGTTTGTTCGTAAATAATTTTTTTTTTTTTTTTTTTACCTTTGTCAGAAATCGATGACCATCTCACGTTTTTTATTTTCTCTATTTGTTTTATTATTATTATTATTATTATTATAATTAATTATAAGAAACATTTTTGCATTCGAAACGGAAATTAGAAATTGTAATAGAAAGAAACCAAAAAAAAAAAAAACACACAAAGCACCAAACACAAAATACTCACGCCGTCGCCGCCTTGTCCGTTCTGTTCGTTCACATAGGTTAAACACTTATTAGCCGATTCTCAACATAAACTGATATAATAACGCGGTAGGGAGAAGTTTCGTCGGTTGAATAGTTGATGCGACTGACGTAATTACATTGTTGACTCGCGTAATTAAAAATGATTGTTTTTCATTTGGTTATTACGTATCGATTTTATGTTTTCTTATGATTTTGTAGAAATGTTAAAAAAATTTAAGTTAAACGTCGTACCGTATCATTTCGCATTGTTAAACATGTCATTTAATAATTAATTACCCTACCATGCCTGTATGTGTGTGTGTGTGTGTGTGTGTGTGTGTGTGTGTGTGTGTGTGAATCCTGTTTAAATTAGCGCTAAACGTTTCCGGTTTTTTTTTTTTTTTTTAAAATTTGATTTCCCCCCTCCCCCCAACTTTCGTAACCGTTTTAAAATTAAAATAATAAATTTATTATTATTATTACGTTACGTAATTAAACTATATAATAAATATCAGGCGCGCCAACAAACAAAAAAGTTTTACCAACGTAAATTGCGTTTTTTTTTTTTTTTTTTTGCGAAAAACAAATATTTACCTTTCGAACGTGAATTTAGATTTACGTATCACGCGTTTGAATAACGTTTCGGAAAATATAATTTTCCGTAAAATACATTGTTTACATTTAATAAATATAAACTCACGTTCGATTAATCAATAAGTAAATTTATAAATGATAAAACCGATATCGATTTCAAAACGAAACGGAAAAAAAACGTTAAACATTTTCGAATCGAATTCTTTTAGATTTTTGTACAAATAGTTCGATTAGATTCCGATAGATGTCAGTGAATCAAGCGAAAATTTCACGTAAACAAAAACTGTTTTACCATAGTAGGCCCCCATTCTATATGTAAAATAAAAAATTTCTTTAATATAAAATTTTTTTTATAATAATTGTTTTTCTTAAAACAATCAATCATTCTTGCACGTATGCGGGGGTGTAGGAGGGGAGGGGAAGGGAGTAACGAAAAAAAACACCAAAGAATTGTTTTGTTTTCATCAAAGAGTTCAAAGTGTTTTGCGTGCTGCAATTAACCAACCATCATTTTTTTTTTTTTTTTTATTCTTATGACCGTGTTATAGAGTGATTTTGCATTTTCAAATTTATTACTTTATCGCCGCCTCGTAACCCATTTTACACAAAACCATAAAAATTTAAAAAAAAAAGAAACGAGAACGTGACAAAAAACAAAAAAAAAAAAAAAAAGAGGGGGAGGGAGGGGAAATAAATCGTCGTAATAAATAATATCGAATACGATTATTATTATTATTTATATATATATAAATAAGTCGTTCACTTGTTACGGTATTTATTATTATTCATCGTCATCATTATTATTATTATTATTATTATTTTGAAAGAATGATTTCTAGATTTAAATACCGTATCGATACGTAAACGTTGTTAGTAAGTACCGGAAAAGAAACGAGTAATATCGATAATTGTAAATACGAAACTCATACGATAAAAAATATTTATCGCCTATTTCCTACCTCCCCACCTCCCCTCCCTCTTCCCACCCTCCACACCCTCCGGAAAACCCTCGTCATCGTGAACAGCGAATACCGATTAATTATCGAAACTTTTCCACATATCGATTCTCGATCTTTACAGTTCGATAAATTCGAGATTTTTTTTTTTTTTTAAATAATTAAATATGGCGTCAAACCAATGGCGAAGAGGGAGAGTAAAATACTTTTAAGTATAAAAAATAATTTTAGAAAACGAACGAATAAGAGATTTTGTATTTAACATTACAGATTCCAAGATGGCGATGGCGATGATGATGATGATGATGTTTTTTTTATACAAACTGAAAGTCAAGTTCATTGTCACACTAAAACGTTAAATATAAAAAAAAAAAAAGAAAAAAAAAAAAAAAACTGTCGAATCATTTCCACGAGCCTGATTTAGACTAAACCATTCCTTTCGCACGAGATGAGAGAGAAAAGAGAGAGAGAGAGAGACAAAGAGAGAAAAAGAGAAAGAAGGATGTTGATGATGGACCCCAAACAAACATTTTACCATCAATATACTCGATAACTTCGTCGTGTTCAGTCAGTTTTGTCTCGGGGGAAAAACAAAAACAAAAAATTTGGTGAGTTTTTTTTTTTTATAATTTTTTTTTTTTTCGCTTTTATTATTATTATTATTATTATTTTCAAAATGGCGACACAAAACGTTTTTTTTTTTTTTTCTCATTATTTTCTTGGATTTAATTCGAAACAAAAAACTTTTAAACTTTTGTTTCTCGTCGAGTATTAAATTTTAATTATCGCGAAATAAAAAAAGTTTTTGTTTCGAGTACTCTTTAATGTTTCAAAACAAAAGAGAGAGAGAGAGAGAAAAACGGTTTTACCGCGAAAAAAAAAATTATTATTTATTTATGCACGCGAGTAAAAAAAAAATTTTTTTGTTTGCGAGTCCGAATTTTTTTTTTTTTTTTTTTTTGTACTTTTCGCCACGTCAAAAACAAACAAACAAACAAACAAACAAAACAAACAAAACAAAATTTCGATGACTAAATAATATTTAATTTAAATTATTATTATAATCGTTTCGAAATAGAAAAAATTTAAATAATAGGGATAAAGAGAGAGAGAGAGAGAGAAAATTAATTCTTCGACACGATTTTTTATTCTTCGAAATTTTCTTAAGGGTTCAAAATGGCGACCATTACAAACGTTTATTTATTTATTTATTTATTTAAAAGCGAACCGTGACCCATTTTCGACAAACCCATCGCGGCATTTTTTTTTTTTCGATTTTCGTCATGTACGCAGTTGGCTTATAATCATCATCATCATCATCATCATCATCATCATCACCATCATCATCATCATCATCACCATCATCATCATCGTTGTCGTCTTCGTCAAAAAGAAAATTCTTATTTCTTTCCTTTTTATTATTAAATTTCATCTCGCACGATTTTCATTTTCTCTCTCCCTCTCTCTCTTTACCTCTCTCTCTCTCTCTCTCTCTCTCTCTCTTTACCTCTTTCTCTCTCTCTCTCTCTCTTTACCTCTTTCTCTCTCTCTCTTTACCTCTTTCTCTCTCTCTCTCTCTTTACCTCTTTCTCTCTTTCTCTCTCTCTCTCTCTCTCTCTCTTTCATCCCTCCGAGAATTGTCAGCGAGTCGACCTTTGACCTTTTCCTTTAAAAACAATACACCGTTACAGTCATTTTTTTTTCTTTTTTCTTTTCATTCACGGCACATAATTTGCAATCATCATCGTTTTTTTTTAATCGTAAATAACGTTCGTGATAATGATAATAACATCGTTACGCGCGTTTTTTTTTTTTTTAAATTTTTTTGATCACGATTTTTTTTTGCTGTTATCAATTAACGCTTGAAACGACGACGACTATGACGACAAAAAAAAATTAATTTAATTTGAAAAAAAAAAAAATAGTAATAATAATGATGATGATGATAATTTTGCAAAATGAATTTTACCGTTTTTCCACCGGCCTTATTATTATTATTATTATTGAATTCGATTCGGTTTTCTCAACGTCATTTAATAAGTTTTCAAAAAATTAAATAACGATAATAATAATAATAATAATGACGACAACAACAATGATGATGATAATAATAATAATAATAAAAACTTTTGAATTAATTTTTTTTTTCCTTTTTCATTCTTTTTCTTTTCATTTCTTTTCTTCTTGAAACTTTCGAATGGATTTTATTATTATTATTATTATTATTATTATTATTATTATTATTATTATTGGAATTTGTTTTTTTTTTTTTTTTTTCCTTTTCAAAAAAGAATTTTTTTTTGTTTCGTTCTCACTTCAAAAATAAACCGAAATACAAAAAAAAAAAAAAAAAATAAAACAACGCCCGAAAAAATTATTATTATTATCATCTTTACATTTCGCAAAAGTTGTTTTTGTTATTCGTTCTAATGCCACGAATTTTTTTTTTGTTTTTTTGCGACAAACGTTAATCCTCGTCTTCTATTAAAATTATTTTGATTTGACGACAAAAAACAAAAAGTAATCCGCGACCCGTAAATTTATCGCCGTTCTTAATTACGCGGGAAAATAATAAAACCGGAAATCTCTCTCTCTCTCTCTCTTTCTTTATACAAGTAATAAATTCCTTGTTTTTGTTTTTTATTACTCCGAAGCGGTCTCAAGTGGGTTTTTAATTAATTAATTAATTAAATAAATTCATTAAGGATTTACGTTGAAAAAATAAAAAAGCGAAAAAGAAATTTACGCGCCAAAAAATTTAAATTATTACGTGATTCGCGAACGTTTCGAATAATGATGACAATTTTTCTCTTTTTTTTTCCCCAACGCATAATTACACGCAAATTAAACAATTTTTTTTTTTTTTTTAATAAAGCCTAACGGATTTTCTTTTTCTCCCCCCCCCTTTCTCTCTCTCTCTCTATCTATCTATCTTTATCACTCTTTTTCTCACGGCTTTCTCTTTGAATTCGACGTTTTCGTCGTAGTATCAGTGGAAAATAATTAACGATCGATTAGATTTTTTTTTTTTTTTATTAAAAAACATCCGATAATGATGATGATAATAATAATAAAACGGAAAACGTTTTTTTTTTTTGAAACTCGCGAAAGAGAGAGAGAGAGAGAGAGAGAGAGAGAAAAGCAGAAGAAAACTTTCTATTTTATCATTTTTTATTCAAGCGACACGTCCGTTTTTACCTTAAAAATAAAAATGTCAATTTTTGCTGCTTTCTACTTTGAGTTTCATTTTATTTAAAACAAAAAAACCGTTAATAAACATTATTATTATTATTATTAATAATATCCTTTTCCCTACAATGAATAATAAACATATATATTTTCATAAAAAATTATCATCATCATCATTATTTTAACGGTCGACGACGACGACGTATTCGTTCGAATCGAACGGACGCCATTTTTGTCAAAAAAAAAAAACGTTTTTTTTTAACTTTCACCCTTTTTATCATTTTTATTAATGATTTTTTTTTAAACGGTTTCGCGTAGCAGACGACAAAAGTGAAAAAAAAAAATTTTAATTTGTTTTTGTTTACAAGATCGTTTCAAATGATGATGACGCCAAACATAACGAGTCAGGCATTGCTATTGGCTGCCGAAACAAACGATG
Source organism: Pediculus humanus corporis (assembly GCF_000006295.1). Lineage (NCBI taxonomy): Eukaryota > Metazoa > Arthropoda > Insecta > Psocodea > Pediculidae > Pediculus > Pediculus humanus. The sequence goes on from NW_002987093.1 coordinate 829,426, forward strand.
ATGATGACGTCGTCAAAGGTGGAAAAACGTGCACGACGGAAATTTTCCAGGATAACGTGAAGGAAAAGTACGAATGGAAAATATCGTGGAGAAACGTTTTCGGATTCATTTACTTACACGGAGGATTTTTTTACGCCATTTATTTGATCGGATCTGGACAAGCGAAATTATTCACGACACTCTGGAGTATGTTTGTCCTTTTGCACATCTCTCTCACTCACACTATCTCTCACTATCTGTCTCTCACTCCCTCATTTTTTTTTCCAGATGTTTCTTTGGGTTTGTGCGCGGCATTAGGAGTCACAGCCGGAGCTCACAGATTATGGGCGCATAAATCATACAAAGCAAAATGGCCGATGAGACTTTTATTGGTTATTTTTCAAACTATGGCTTTTCAGGTAATGAAAATTCATCATTATCATCATCATCATCATCATCATTATTATTATTATTAATACGTTCGATAAAAATTCCAAAATATTTTATTATTAAAAGAAAATTGCAAGTTGTTATCACGTGGAATAGTAATAATAATAATAATAATAATAATAATAATAATAATAATAATAATAATAATAATTTTTGTGCTCAAAGAATTTGCATGTTAAACAATGACGCGACATAAAAAACTCGAATTTGTTTATGCATAGGAGTGCCCTTGTTTTTTCACATTATTATTATTATTATTATTATTATTATTATTATTATTTTTAAATTTCTAACCGCCATTTTGTTTTTTTATAAAATGGGTCATTCCCCTTTTTCGGTTTGTTAAAAATAAAAAGGTAAAAAAAAAAAAAAGGTTTTGAGGACAATGGAATGCGTTCCCTTTCCGCAGGTTTTTTGTTTTGATACCTGTCGGAACAAGAAAAAATAAAAATAAATCAATGAAATTAGGCTTTTTATAGGGGAGGGGGGGGAGATTTTTATTGTTTCCGGTACCTGTTTTCGAGGATATTTCTAGTTAGGTATATCTATCTGGTTTCTTTTCGATTTTCCAACAGAACGATATTTACGAATGGGTTCGTGATCACAGAGTCCATCATAAATTTGTCGATACGAATGCGGATCCCCACAACATAAAAAGAGGATTTTTCTTTTCTCACATGGGATGGTTGCTCATACGAAAACATCCGGATGTTAAAACGAAAGGAAAAACTGTCGACATGAGCGATTTGGAAGAGGATCCGATCGTGATTTGGCAAAGAAGGTGATGATGGCGGTGGTAGTAGCTGTGGTGGTGGTGCTGATGGTAGTAGTAACGGTGGTGGTGATGGTGATGGTGCTGATGGTGGTGGTGATGGTGATGGTGCTGATGGTGGTAGTAGCTGTGGTCATGGTGGTCATCTCGATCGAAACGAACGAATCGTATTGTCTTTTGTTTTTTAGAACGTATTTGATTGTCATGCCTCTCCTCTGTTTCGTCATGCCAACACTCGTACCGTACTATTTAGTCAACGAAACCTTTTGGAACGCTTGGTACATCAGCATATTCAGATATATGTTATCATTGCACATAACATGGTTGGTCAACAGCGCAGCACACATTTGGGGAGTTAAACCGTACGATAAGTAAGACACGTCACATAACCAAACAATCAATTTTGAAGCTTACACGAAGCCCCCCCACCCTTTCACCTTCCATTATTTTTTTATTACAGAAACATAAGCTCGTCGGAAAACGCCACGGTCGGCATACTAGCAATGGGAGAAGGTTGGCACAATTACCATCACGTTTTCCCGTGGGATTACAAAGCGGCAGAATTGGGTAACTACAACGTCAACGTGACAACGGGATTCATAGATTTATGTGCTAAAATCGGTTGGGCCTACGATTTGAAATCCGTTTCGAGAGAGATAATAGAGAAAAGAGCGAAAAGAACGGGAGATGGAACGTTAAAACATTCCACAGATCCAAATCATCACATGAATAACGTTTGGGGTTGGGGAGATAAAGATATGACGTCTGATGACGTCAATTCAATGACGTTATTATACCCTCACGATGATAAAAACCTCTAATAATAATAATAATAATTAAATCACGTGACTTACTTTCGTTATTAAAAAAATTTTTCCTCCTTATGAATTCTCCACCTAAAGAAAAAGAAAGAAAAAAATAATTTTTGTTTGTTTGTTTGTTTGTTTGTTGTATTGTTTATATATATATTAATTACGTTATTTATTACAATAAATTATTTTTAATTAATTTAATTATTATTATTATTATTATTAAACGCATGCAAAAACACACGCACGCACGCACAATATAAATAGAAAGAGAGAGAGAGAGAGAGAGAAACAAATCTTAGGCGCCATGTTTTATACATAATAAGAATGACTAAAAATAAAATTTTTTTTCTTTTGAGGGGGAGGGGAGGGATGAATTACGCATCGAAAAAAAAAACCTGAAAGCCCTTTTTTGAATAGGAAAACGAAAAAATTAATAGATTATGTATAAATACATATATAAAATAATTTAAATCTTCTTAGAATTCGCAATAAAATCTATTATTATTATCATCATCATTATTATTATTATTATTATTATTTATGTAAAAACCAATGAATGAAATTTTTATGACGGCGCGTTTAAGGGTTGCTCTCTTTTTTGTTCCTTTTTTACCACGGAAAAAAGAAGAAAAAAAATCATAACAACACCGGCTCTTGAAGAAGGCGAAAGGTTTTTTTTCTTCTTTCCTTTGTGAGTCAACAACAACAACAACAAACGACAAACGACAACAGCAAGAAGAAGTGAATGAAATTTAAAAGTGTTTAAAATGATAATGATGAAAATTTTATTTTTATTTTTAATAATAAATTATTTTAATATAAATGTTGAAACAACATCGTCGTGGTCTGCAAGAATGAAAAACGCACTCAGAGAAAATTTCGTAAGTTTTTTCTTTTTGTTTTTCCTTTGTTTTTTTTCCTTTGTTTCGTAAACATTCGCGTTTGTAATTGATTTTTAACGATTTTTGTTTAAGATGCCGTCAAATTTCGTCATGAGAGAAAATATTGGTTCGGGTTTGAAAATGGCCATGGAACACTGTCAACGACAATTCAAATGGGATCCCTGGAATTGTCCGGAAAGTTCATTTTTACACGGTAACAAAGGTTGGGGATCCACGAGAGAATTCGCGTACGTTCTCGCAATAACGTCGGCTGCTATCGATTACGTCGTTACTAAAAATTGTTCTTCGGGAAGTGTTAAAGGTTGCGGATGCGATCCTAATTTGAACGGTTCGACAGGTACGTTCTCCTTTCCTTACTTTCACGTTCTTTACCCTTCATCTAACCATTAACCACCGATTTATAATTCACAGATGAGAATTTCATTTGGGGGGGTTGCAGCGATTTTCCCCAACACGGAGAAGACGTTTCGAAAAAATTTTTAGACGATGCCGAAACCGGAATGGATGCTCAAACTTATACGAATTTACACAACTACGCGATCGGACGCCATGTAAACATTTTTTCCCCCCCTTTTTTTTAACCGATGTGCACGCGCACACCCGCACACACTCACGTACTTTTTTGTTTTGGTTTTTAAGGTCGTTAGAACGTCAATGAAAAAACATTGCAAATGTCACGGAATGTCCGGAAGTTGCACTATACAAAGTTGTTGGATGCAAATGGCGTCATTTCACGATATCGCAACGGATTTAAGAAATAAATACGATCATGCCGTGAGGTAAAATATAAACAATTGTTCATAAATTTTTTTTTGAATTTCCTTTTTCTAATCAAACAATTAACCGACAGATTCGATTTCGAAGTCGTTAAGGGTAAACACGGAATTGGAAATTCGGTTTCCGGCAATGCATTATCCCAACAACTTTTCCCCTTCAAATCGAACGTTAAAAATTTATTGTACGTTCAGAAATCACCAAACTACTGTCGAGAAAATCACACGATGGGTAAGTTAAACATAAACGAAAACGTTTTCTTATTTTAAATGAAATTTTACAATTTTATTTTACCTATTTTCATTCAGGTTGGAAAGGAACAAAGGAAAGGATTTGTTCTAGAAAGAAAAAAGGAGTTTCCGTACCGGAAAGGAAAAGTTGTTCAAATTTATGCAGACGATGCGGACACGACGTTAGAAAAAAGGAAAAAATAATTGAAACTCATTGCAACTGCACGTTCGAATGGTGTTGCGAAGTTAAATGTTTTAAATGTAACGAAACCGTTATAGAATATTATTGTTCTTGATTATCGATCAATCGATCGATGAATCGATCTATCGATTCAATAACAATTTAAACGTATTTTTGACGATGTAAATAATGTATAAATTATTGACTAGTCTATTTAACCAACAAAAAATTTGTATATATATATATATATATATATAAATCAAACGACAGCATAACGAAACAATTATTATTATTATTACTATTATTATTATTATTATTATTGTTAAATATATTTTTTGTTTGTTATGTTTATATGTACAAGTATTTACAAATCATTATTTAAATCACGAGATTTGTTGCGAACTGACGAGAGAGGGAGAGAGAGAAACAAACAACATGGCCGCGTTCTAAATACTTGATTGTTATTATTATTATTATTATCAGATATTGAATATAATATTTACGTATATAATCGAGCCTAATTATTACTCAACATATAGATAACCGGATTTTGCAAAAAAAAAAAAAAATCTGAGAGGATTTATTATTATTATATAAGAACGTTCGACTCGACGATTATTTTCTTACTCTCAAAAGTGATTTCGATTCGATTCGATACGATACGATACGATATCGATTTGTATAAAATGTTGCCGGATTATAATTATTTATCGTTTGTTTTTTTATTACTGTTGAATTTTTACCATGTGAACACGAGGATGATGGATGGTGATGGTGGTGACGTCATAGGAAAACCGTGGGAAAAGGATCTTAAAATTCCAAAAGATATAAAACCGATATCCTACGATGTTTACTTACATCCGGATATGGAAAATGGTTTATTCAAAGGACATGTTAAAATATTATTTAATTTAACGGAATCGAGAGATTGGATACCCATTCATGTTAAATCGACGACAATACATAAAACGACGATTTTCGATAGTAACGAACGGGAAATCGATGTTAAAAATGCATTCGAATATTCAAAACATGAATTTTGGATTATTCAAGTACCTAAATTGAATTCTGGCTTGTATAAAATGGAATTGAAATTTAATGGAAGTTTAACACAATCAATTGTTGGATTTTATAGAAGTGTTTATACAGAAAATAATAAATCAAGGTGAGTTTTTTTTTATCTCTTATCACTTATCAATAATTAAACTATCAACGTTCTTTAAATTAAATAACAACAAAAAAACCGTTAATGAGTCAATAATTGTAAACAAATCAAGTACTCTTAAAATCAATAAAACATTATAAAAATTTGTTATAAATTTGTTTATGAAAAGTTTAAGAGTTTTTTTTATTAACTTAAATAAATGGGCAGCATTCAAAAACATTTATTTTATACAGAACATGATTTTAATGATCAATAACATATACAAATATATATTATTGATTTGTTCTGAGGTAATCAATCATCAATCAATCAATCAATAAAAAAAATGCGTTAATAGTCGTTTATATATGTATTCAAATTTGAAATTTTTATTTATTTAAAAGATGATAATAATAAATTTCCTCAATAATAGGCTAAACCTAATCTACCTTCCCTCCACATTAAATTTGTTATCAATCATGTATGTAATCTAAAATAAGAGTACATAGACACACACACACACACACACACCTGTGACATAATATGATATCTTTAATATCATCATAGATAATTATTTAAAACGATTTTTTTTCCCAAATAATAATAAATTATAACTATAAAATCTAATTAAGTTATTTGGTCAACCATTCAGGAGGGGGGAAAATGAAATGTTTGTTACTTACTTGATAAATTCCGAAAAGAATTACAACACTTAACTTAACTTTAAATCAAACACTAATATTATTTATATATAAATAAAAGTATAAATTTTAATTTTTTAAACACTTCGGGTGAGTTAACTAAATAAATTATAATTAAATTTGAATTTTATTCAATACATTTTAATTATATATATGAACCCCTCACTATGCTTTCTACTTTGTTTTTTTTTTTTTTTTTTTTTTTTTTCGATTGCATTTTTTAAGTTGGTATCTAATTACCGCCAATAACAAGTTCATTTAGCGGTAATTAATAAAAATATTTTGGTCATAGAGTAAAAAAAACCATAGACGACTAGAGCTTTTTTTTTTTTTACCGTTCGTTGGTTGTGCATGGTTATATAAAAATTTATACGTTGTGTTGAGGCAAAATTAAAAAAAAGAAATTATCGTGATTATGATTTATTAAAATTTTACAACTTGTATTCTTTTCTTTTCTTTTCTCTTTACTTTAATCAAAAGTTATTTGTTTTGATAAAATTACAGTCTTTTTAAATTTCGAAAAAAATTGACATTTTATTTTAGATTAGTTTTTATTAAACATATCATTATATTGTTAAAAAATTTTTTTTTGTTGTTGTAAGAACAGGTTGTTTTAATGTTGATTTTTTTAAAAAGAAATTCTCAACGTTATGTTTTCAGTGCAAAAAGTATTTTTTTCTATGGTTAAATAATGAAAAATTTTTTTTGTTATAAAATTCCCAGTTTAAAATTTTTTATTACACGTTCAGTAGAATCAGGTTAAATAAATATTCAAATTTTTTATTTGGTTTTAAATCTATTAATGTACTAGTTATTTTATTTTGTTTATCATATTTTTAACAATTATTTAGTAATAATTTTAGGTATAATTACAAAAAATTTTTGTTTCTCCAAGTTAATTGTCACATGTATGATTTTTTTTTTGTCAGTCATTAACTTTCACTAATAAAGTTTAATATTTATTTATTCATGAGATTTCTAATTTTATCTTTAATAATTTATTTATGTTTGAGACGAGAAACTGACAGAGTAAAATAATTATTATATTAATAATATATGAAAATTAGAATGTTAAACATTTAAAAATTTCATTCGATAAAACCTTATCGAATGATATTATGATGATAATAAAGTAAAGTGTTTGATAATATTTCACCGCAGAAATCTTTCGAAAATCAAAAAGGTTGGTGCACATATGCAGACAATTAAATACCATAACTGTCAATAATAAATTAGAAAAATTAAAAATGGTTGAAGAATGGCAGTTAAATCCTCTGGTACCAGACTACATAAAGCCCATAACTTATGACTTATTAATTAATCCAGACCTTCAAAAAGGAACATTTGTCGGAACTGTTAACATCACCATTAAATTAAATGAAGTCGGGTCTTACATACCGATTCATATAAAAAATTTAGAAGTATTGAAAACAACATTAAGTGGAGAAAATGGAGATTTCATACAGACAGAAAATTCATTTTGTGAAAAAAATCAATTTTGGGTTCTTAATGTGTCAAATTCGAAAACATTACAACCTGGCATCTACAGGGTGACTCTCGAATATAAGGGAAGTTTAATTGGTAAAATAGTAGGATTCTATAAATCTTCTTATTCTGATAGCAGAACAAAGGAAGAGAGGTAAAATTTGTTGTGATTTTGTTAATTTATACCTAAAAAGTAGACAATACCTGACAAATGGTTACAATTAAGTTTAACATAAACATAGCATGAGAGAAAAATTTCATTTTTTAATGCTGCTAATTATTTAATTACACTTCTAATTTGTAGGGTAGCACACAAACAAGTTGGTGATATGTTGACTTATGTAAAATTATAAAAATTTTGTTATAGGAATATAGCAACGACAAAATTTGAACCTGTCGATGCCAGGCAAGCATTTCCATGTTTCGATGAACCTGCTTTAAAAGCAAAATTCAAAATAAGCGTTGTACGACCAAAAGATGAATATTCTGTTTTGTCCAATATGGATGTTTTGGTAAAGTAAAATAAAAAAGTCTTTCACTTTCTTTCCATCTCATTATGAATGATAAAACTATCTTTTTAACTTTTCCAAATTAGAAAGAAGAGCCAGGACCGGGTCCAAATGAAGTCACCGTACATTTTCCAGAAACCGTACCCATGTCGACATACCTTGTTTGTTTCATTGTCAGCGATTTCAAAGATTCCGGCGTGGCTGTTGTAGACAACAATGGGAAATCTTTACCCGTTAGAGTTTATTCTACTCCGGAACAAGTACAAAATACAAATTTTGCAAAATCAGCTGCTGCAGCCGTTTCAAAATATTACGTAGATTATTTTGATATACCCTATGCACTACCGAAATTAGGTACCAACATGGTAAAATGTATTTTCAACTTTGATTTTTTTCCAATAACGAACTTATATGACGTCATTCTTAGATTTAATTGCCATTCCGGATTTTGTATCGGGCGCCATGGAAAATTGGGGTTTGGTAACATTTAGAGAAACGGCTTTGCTCTTTAACGATAATGAAAATTCTGCTTCGAACAAGCAACGTGTCGCCACCGTTGTTTCACATGAAATATCGCATCAATGGTTTGGTAATTTAGGTAATTATTAAAAATTTATTTATTTGTACTTCATCTGAGAGAGAGGGAGAGAGAGAATTAAAATTCAAATTTACATTTCAGTGACCATGAAATGGTGGGATGATTTATGGTTAAACGAAGGTTTCGCTAGTTTCATGCAATATAAGGGCGTTGAATATGGAATACCCGAATGTAAAGATTGGCAAATGGTTTGTGTTTGTTTGTTATGTCGTAGAAGCGACATTGATGACGAACTAAATTCAAAATAAATTAATTTTTTTTCTAGCTCGAACAATCAATTCACGAACAAATTCACGACGTTATGAAAAGAGATTCGTTTGCATCGTCTCATCCAATCATACAACCCGTTAACAATCCGGATCAAATAACAGAAATATTCGATAAGATATCATATAATAAAGTTCGTCCGTTACAACAAAAAATGTCGTTGGTTTGTTTAAACAAAAAAAATTATCCATCGTCGTTTTCGTTTTATAGGGTCATGCAGTTTTGAGAATGCTCGAGGGTTTCATGGGTGAAGAAAATTTCAAAAGAGGAATTCAAAAATATTTAAAACAACACGTTTTTTCAAATGCTGCCACGACGGATCTTTGGTCCGTTCTCAACGAAGAAATAAAAGAAAGTGGCGTTAACGTCGGTGACGTCATGGACACGTGGACTAGACAAATGGGTCTTCCCGTCGTCAACGTGAATAAAACGAATGACGGTTGGGTATTGACGCAGCAAAGATTTTTAGCCGATGCCGAAACAAAATACAATGTAGATGAATCCCCCTACAAGTAATGTATTTGTTTGTCGTTTGTTTACCACGCATTTAAATTCGATTAACTTTTTTTTTTCCCCCTTGAAAACAGGTACAAGTGGGACGTACCCGTTCATTATAAAGTCGTGGATGGAGGGGAATCGGGTTTGACGTGGTTGATGCGTTCGCAGGGCGGAAGTAAAATACCGAGAAATGGTAAAAATTTAGTAAAATTAAATCACAATCATTTGGGATATTATCGAGTCAATTACGATTTGGACACGTGGAAAGAATTTGAAAATCTATTGAAAACCGATCACGAGGTTTTGTATTAAATAATTTTGTTATGATAGGTTTTTCGTTTTTTTTGAAAATTCAAATTGTTTTTTTTTTTTTTTTGCTGTTGAAATTCCAGGCTTTGAACAGAAGAGACAGAGCAAATCTTTTAGACGATGTCTTTGCCCTGGCAGGTTCTGGAAAAGTTGAATATTCCGTAGCCTTGGGTATGACATCATATTTGAAAAAAGAAAAAGAATTTTTACCATGGGCGACAGCATCGACGGCATTAAACGAAGTCATACAGTATTTATCGTCTAGTCGTTATTATTCACAAATAAGAGTAAATTTCTGTTGAGTTGTTGATTCCCCCCCCCCCTCCTTCCAAAACGCAAATTTTTATTCTTTTTTCCCGACAGGAATATGTGAGATCGTTAGTCGAAAGTTTATACGGGACCAAAGATGGACAATTTTCATGGAATGTCAAACCGACCGATTCACACATTTACAGGTTAAAATAAAACTTTGATTGAGATTTAAGGTGAATGTCACAATGTGTGAATGATTGATTGATTGATTGATTGTTTTTTGTAGGCGTTTAAGAGTTAAAATTCTTGATTTGGCATGTCATTCCGGTCTTCCTGCATGTATGGATGACGTTGGATCATTTTTCATGGAATGGATAAAAAATCCAGAAACTAAAATTCATCCGGATGTACGTTTTCTTGTTTATCGTTACGGTTAGTATTTTTACTTTTAATATTATTATGTGTTAGTCTTGGATTGAATGACGTCATTACAATCGAACATTTACCGAAATTTCAGGTATGAAAGCGGTTGGAAAAGAAAACGAATGGAACGTGGTCTGGAACAGGTATTTGAATGAGAAAAACGTACAGGAAAAAATTAATTTATTAGATGCGTTGGCATCCGTTCGAGAACCTTGGCTTTTGTCTAGGTAATCAATCAATTAATCAATCAGTCAGCATTCCGTTCGTTGGAATGTTTCAAAATAAAAGTTTTTAACGGTTTGTATCACGACAGGTACCTCGAATTGGCCAAAAACGAAACTTACGTACGTTCCCAAGATTATTTTCAAGTTCTCGGATACATATCGTCGAATCCTGTGGGAAATCCCATCGTTTGGAAATTTTACAGGAACGAATGGCCAAATTTGGTGAAAAGATTTACTCTTTATCATAGAATCATGGGAACGTTCATTGCCGTAGTGACGAACGGATTTTCAACACCCGTCGAATTGGAAGAGGTCAATATCTATTCGATTCGCACTATTTGTTTTTTTTTATTAAATTTTGTTACTCGATTTGACGTAATGAATTTCAGGTCGAAGCTTTTTATAAAAAGTATCCGGAATCGGGAGCAGGACAAAATGCAAGAAAAGTCGCAATCGAAAACATAAAACAAAATATAAATTGGTTGGAGAAAAACGAAGAAATTATTTACAAATGGTTATCAAATCAAAATTAATTTTCTTGCAGAAAAAAAATGTCATTGTCGTACCTAACAAATATATATATATATATATTATTATTATTATTATTATTATTTTTTAAAAAATTGAAAATGAAATATAAAGTTTGATAATTTCACTTTTGTTTTGGTTTTTTAACCGTTTATTCCATATTAAAGTCAATTGTTTGTTTACGATGACGTAAAAAGCGGGAAAACGGGGAACTAAAAAATTTTGCCGCAAACGTTTTGGCGATAGATGGCGGCAAATAAAAAATTTGCCGCGCACGTTTCGTCGATAGATGGCGGGAAAAAAGTTTGTTTGAAAATTGAACGTTTCGTTATTTACTTTTAAAGAAATAAAATTTTATTTAAAATTAAATAAGTAAAAACAAAACAAAAAAAAAAATCGATACGATATTTAAGTTATATATTCATTTTGAAAAGAAAAATAGATACAATAAATAATAATATTATTATTATTATTCGAATGAAAAGAATTTATTTTTTGTATTCACCGACCCGAATATTTTTCCTTTTATTATTTCACGTTAAACAATCACAAAGAGAAGAGAGGAAATTTTGTATTAAAAAAAAATTTTTTATATACATAAAAATGTTTAGAAAATTATTTAATTCAATAAATTTATTAAAATTTAAATAAAAAGATTTATAAAATCATTTTGTATATATATCTGTACTTTTTTATTGACCTTAAATAATAAATAAGAATTTGAAAGCGTTTAATAATAATAATAAAATTGAAAGTATCAAAATTTTATTCATTTTTAACGGTCAATAAAAAAAAGGGGGGAGGGAGGGAGGGAGGAAAAAAACTTTTTATTTTTCCTGTATATTTATAAAATAATTTTTTTTCATTTCAATAATGTCAATAATAAAAAGCAGAAGACAATTTTAAATAAATAAATTTACAACTTATTAAAATAACAAAGGTGAGAATGAAAAAGGAAAAAGTTTTTCCTTGAAACAAAATTTAATTTTCTTTTAATTTTCTCTAAGAAAGAAATCGAATCGTTCTGTTGTCTTCTGCTTTTCCAATGAAAAATGCATGAATTTATTCATTTTTTTTGAGTAAGAAATGACCGTTGAAAAGGTTTTAATTCAAAGGTTGCAAAAAATCAAAAAGGAATTATTTAAATTTAATCCTTTTGTTATGATAATAAAATTAAATTCGATTCGATTGTTTTATCCTTTGTTTGTTTGTTATAAAAAGGAAATTATACCGTTAAAATATTTTTTTTTTTTTCCATGGAGAAAATCACATAAAACGTACCCATCAAAAAGATTTTTTTCTTTTCCTCATTCATCTTTATTAATTTACTCCCCTCCCCCACTACCATTTCCGATTTTCTCATTGGTCCCTTTACATCTCTTATCATTTACTTCCTATTGGTTCATTTTTCCATCTACGTCATTCAAATTCTCCTTTTAATAAAAATTATTAATTTCTGATTGGCTAATACTTTTCCTCATTCTCCTTATCATACGTACCTTTTTCTCCCATAATTTTCTTCATTCTTTTTTTTCATTGGTTCTTTCATTTCCCCTTATCCCCGCCCACTTCATTCGAAAATAAATAATAAAAAATAAATAAATAAAAAATAGAAAATAAATTTTTTATTGACAATTAATCAGCCTTATTACATAAATTTTTTTTTAAATAAAATATTTACAAAAAAATTTTTTATTCACCTCTTCCCCCCCCCCAAGAAAACCTTTCCGAAAAGGTTCGTACAATCAATTCAAACCTGAATTTCTTGTCCGTATTTCATTTGACCCATAATTTCGGCCAATTCTGAACTCGTAAATTCAGATTCGTCTAAATCCTGTAGGCTGCTGTTGCTTATCGTGTACGAACTTAAAGTTTTGGTTAATTTTTTATTTTGATGACGGTTAACACCGGATTTATTATTATTATTACAAGTTTTCCTTTTTTCCGTCGTCGTGGCAGAAGAAGATTTTGTAAATTTTCCATTTGGTAATAATTTAATTTTTTTCGCAATCGTTTCGAGCGTAGCCGATTGAGTTTTCGTTTTGAATATGCATCTGTTCGTAAGGGATGAAAAACCGACCCCACCACTACCACCACCGCCACCGCCTTTTTTCTTTTTTTCACCGCAATTTTTATAACAACCGCTTTTACCATTTTTCCTTTGTTTGTTATTATCATCCACTTCCTCCATATTTTTTCTCATCGTCGTCGTCGTCGTCGTCGTCGTCGTCGTGTCTGTATTTAAAACGTTTCCATCGTCGTCCATTTTACCATAGGATGTCGTTAATGTTATTTGACTAGAATTTGACGATCCTCTCGATCTTATTGCTTGACAATCTTTTTCTTTAATAATCGTAGTCATCGTTACATTTAATTTTTTCACATCGTTTTTGTCTTCTGCTTCTTCCACTGCTTCCACTACTTTTTCATTATCGTTTTCTTTGGAACCTTCAAAAGATTGTTCGATTATTTTTTCTAATATTTTATCCTTTTGTAAAATATCACATTCTCCCTCATTTGAATTACGATTTCCGATTCCGGTTGTTGATTTATCAATTATTTGAAATGAAACGACGTTTGTTGTTGCATTTGTTTGATTATTATTATTATTACTACTTCTTTTAAATGATTGTTTGTTGTTGTTGTTCGATCTCGATAGCGAAACGTATAATTTACGCTTTCCGCCATTTTTATTTTGTTTTTTATTAAATATTTGCATGAGAGTCGACTGAAACAATAAAACAAAAATTAAAATTTTTGAGGATTTTTTCGGGAAGGAGGAGGGGTGGGTGGGGGGCTGATGAGACCTCAAAATAAACGATATGATAACAAACGTATTTACGCGGGATTAAATATTTTAAATATTACAACCCCCCCGAAAAAATTGTTTTAAAACGTGCCGCGGTGTCAACGATTACACGATTGAAAACTTTTTTTTTTTGAAACGTGTTTCAAAACACAAAACATTTTATAAGTTTCTAAAACACATTTCCCCCCCCTTTTCCCCCTCTCCCTCCCTCTCTCTTTTTAAAAACAAAAAATTAATTTTTTTTTAATTAAAACATGATACAAATATTTACAAATTAAAATTAAAATTAAAAATAATAATAATAATTATAAAGTATTAAAAAAAAACACAAATGAAAATGGGGGGGGAAGAGAAGAGAGAGAGAGAAAGAGAGAGAGGAGGGAGAAAAAGGGAAGAAAGATGAGAAGAGAGAGAGAGAGAGAAAGAGAGAGAGGAGGAGGAAAAAGGAGAGAAAGATGAGAAGAGAGAGAAAGAGAGGAGGGGGAAAAAAGGGGAGAAAGATGGGAAGAGAAAGAGAGAGAAAGAGAGAGAAAGAGAGAGAGGAGGAGGAAAGAGGAGAAAGATGGGAAGAGAGAGAGAGAGAGAGAGAGAGAGAGAGAGGGAGGGAGAAGACTAAAATTATTAATTAAAAAAAAATAAAATAAAATTTTCACATCTGATTTTTTCCTTTTTTTTCCTTTTTTCCTTTTTCTCCCTTATTGTGACAAGTTAATTAATAAAAACTGTCCGTTATTGTTTTAAAACAATGGTAAAAAGAATATTCATTTATTATCATTATCATTATCATTATTATTATTAATAAATTAAATGAAATATTCATCGTTTCCGGTATAGAAAAAAAAAAATTTTTACTTTTTGCCATATTGAATTTGTATTAACGTGGCGGCCATTTTAAATTAACTCCCACGCGGACAATTATTATTATTATTATTATTATTATCATCATGGTAATTATAAGAGTAATTTTTATGAAGGGTAAAAGAAGTTAACGGGGGGAGGCGAGGGGGGATTCTTTTTGTTGTCGATTTTTTGTAAATTTTCTTTTTTTTTTTATTCGATTCGAATACGACGACACCATTTTTATTGTTAAAAAGAAAAAATGGAGAAGAAGAAGAAGGAAAAAGGAAAATAAAACTTAAAAAGAAAAGTTTAAAAAAGGTAAGATAAAAAGTTTTTTTTTTTTTTTTTTTTTTAAAATGTCGTTGAAAAAGGTTTTTAGACAAGAAGGGAAAAAAAAAAGAAGAAAACTTTTTACATATTTTGATTTGGGATTTGACAAAAAAAAAAGTAAAATAAAATTTATTATTATTATCATTTTGAATTTTCTTTTTTTTTTTTTTAATTCAAGTGAAAGGATATATATGTATGACGTCACAAACGACGAATTACTCAAAAAAAAATAGACGTTGAATTCGAACGTTGAAATTCAGTTGGTACAATTTGATTATTACGTCATATGTCACTTTCCTTCATCTACTTTACGGAAAAAAAAAAACAAAAGAAAAGAAATTTATCTTAGTGAAAAAAGAGAAAGAAATTACGTCAAAAAGCTGTTTGTCGTTGTTGTTGTTGTTGTTGTTGTTGCTGTCGCTCATCTCCACAGTTTGTCGAAGAAATATCGAAATAAATTTTAAATTATTTAAAAAGTAAATAAAAAAAATAAACTTAATCGTTTAACTGAAATTTCAATTTTCAAAATGGAAGGAAATTACAACGTTGCCAGTTCTCCTTCGCGCGATTTTTATTTCATAGAGTAGATAAATACGTTAAAACCGTTACCACTTATTCAAACGATGATTAAATAACAAATTTTTTTGTTTCTTATTCTCCAAAATTAAACATAGAATTCTGCCATGTTGGAATTAATAATAATAATAATGATAATGATAGTAATTAATACCGCATCGTAATTGAAAACTTTTTGTTAATTAATTGAAATATAATTTTAACATTATTATTCTTTTTTATTTGGAAAAAAAGTGAAATTAAAAAGGTTGAGACACTTTGAAAATTATTCTTTTATCTTTTGCATAATAAATAAGTAAGTCGAAAATGTAATTTTGTTTTATCTTTTCACCTGTCGACACCTGGTGCAGTGAAAGGAAAAACTTTTTTTTGGAATGTACATACATTTTTCATTTCAACGAGTCAAATTTGTTTGTGTGACCGAATTGTGAAAAGGGATAATTTTAAATCTAACGTGGAAAAGTTAATTCTACAATGATTAATGTCATGGGTGAAATAGAAACAGAAACAGAGAGAGAGAGAGAGGGAGGGGGAAGGAAAAAGTGACACAAAGAGATAGAAAGGGAAAGAGAGGAAGAGAAGCGAGGTGAGAGAACGAGAGACAGAAAGAAAGAGAGAGAGAAAGAGAGAGAGAGAAAGAGAGAGAGAGAGAGAGAGAGAGAGAAAGAGAGAGAAAGAGAGAGAAAGAGAGAGAAAGAGAGAGAGAGAGAGAAAGAGAGAGAAAGAGAGAGAAAAAGAGAGAGAGAGAGAGAGAGAGAAAGAAAGAGAGAGAAAAAGAGAGAGAGAGAGAGAGAGAAAGGGACGAAGTGACACAAACAGGCAGAAAGAGAAAGAGAGGAAGAGAAGCAAGGTAAGAGAACGAGAGAGGGAGAAAACAAACAAGAAAAATGGGGAGTGGGAGGAGGGGTAGAGGGAAAATACAATACAATAAAATTGAAAAGAAAAATTACAGGAGTATTCAATACAATACGTCGACATTCAATTAGCATTAATTGTGACGTTTGACATGAAAAAAAAAACTCTACGGAGATGTTCCACGAAAAAAATGCTTATTATTATTATTATTAATATAATAAATAATTTAATAATAATAATCGTAATTTCGTTTAAAAAAAAAATAAATAAAATTGTAATGAAAATTAATACGACGACTAAAACACAAAATTGAAAGACGCCATTTTTCCAAAAAAAAACCTCGTAAATTATTATTTTTACGATTTTTCTTTTCTTTTCATTTTTTTTTTTTGAATTTTAATTGCGTATTATTTTAAATTTACGATATCGATAAACAAAAACGTGGTAGTAGTTTAACACAGTGTTGCCATTTTACGATGAAAAATGAATTACAAAAAAAGAAGATAAAAAAAAAAAAAAAATGTTTTTATTGTTTTTCTTTCTGAACGTAATAGAGCTTGAATAATTTTTCAAAATGGTTCCCCCCAAAAAAAAAAAAAAATATTTCGATTGTTAAAAAAAAAAAATAATAATAACAGTAATAAAATAAAAAGAATCTGCTAGGAATAACTTTTTTTTATTTATTTATTTATTTATTTTTATTTTCAAGGGAAGAGAAAAAATAAAAAAATGAGCAGACGAAAATTGCAAATAACAACAATAACAACAACAACAACAACAAAAAAACATTTTGAATGATTTTAATATCATTTTGACAGAATTATTATTATCATTATTATTTATTCCTGAACAATAAAATAAATTTAAAATTTACGAAAAAATAATAATAATAATAATAATAATATTAACGCCATTTCATTCATAAAATTTTCGATATTTTAAATAGCCTTGATACGAAATTTTAAAAGTTTTACGTGAGAGAAAGAGAGAGAAAGAGAGAGAGAGAGAGAGAGAGAGAGAGAGAGAGAGAGAGAGAAAGAAAGAGAGAGAGAAACGAAATTTTAAAAAAACAATCGATGCAAATCGAAAAAAAAAGAAAAATTTATTTTTTTAATGAATATTTGTTTGTTTTTAATTATTTAAAATCCAACATGGCGTACATTTTAATTCGTGGGAGAGAGAGAGAGAGAGAGAGAGAGAGAGAGAGAGAGAGAGAGAGAGAGAAAATAAATAAATTTTCCGACTTCTAAAAAAGCGGTTTTAATTTATTACCCTTTTTTTTTTTAAACTTGAATTTTTTAAACGGAAACCGAATCGTGAAGAAAGACGTAAAAAAAAAAAAAAAAGTATAAATTTTTCAAAAAATAATAATAATAATAATAATAAAAATAAATCTAAATGTAGCTTATTAAATAAAAAAAAGAAAAAAACTCTTAATTCAAGCAATTAAAAAAAAAAATTCTCGGAACACTCACCGTAATTAATTTTTTAAATAAAATAATTAGAAGAAGAAAAAAAGAGAAAAAAATTTTTTTTTGATATACTCGAGGGCATACAAAAAAAAAAAAAAACAATCCTTACGTTAAAAATCTTCCCATCCTCCCTCTCTCTCTCCATAGAGAAAATAAATAAATAAATAATCGTTATTAAATAGGTGGCAACACTGTTCCCAATCACTCAACGCCACGTCATAAATCGGAAATAATGATTGATATTGAAATTGATTTTCCAAATAAATTAATTAATAAATATGTACGTATTAATGTGAAAATGTTAATAAAATAAATAATATAAATGAAACCTTTATCCTTTGACATTTAAAAAGAGAAAAAGAGAGAAAGAGTGAGAGAGAGAGAAAAAAAGAAAATTCGTTCGTATTTTTTTTTTTATCGTCCATATTGTTTTTTTTTTCGTACGATGATTAATTAAATTTTTTTTTTTTTTTTGTTTTACTCCATCTTTCTTTTCGAAAACATTTTCTTTTCTTTTCATTCCTTTTCGTATACTTTCCTTTGTTCGTTGACGAATTTACGAAAATAATTTTCGGGGGAGGGGGGGGGGAAAACCAAAAAAAAAAAATTGATTGATTGACAAAAATGGAAATTTTCTTCGCGTGAATAAAGTTCAAAAGATTTTCTCGCTAAAACAAGAAAATCCTAAAGGGATGTTGTGTATATATATATATATATATACAGATAAAGAAAAGTGTCGGAAAATTTCATACAAGATTCAACCGGTTAATAACTGGGAAAATTTCAGGGGGTGGGGGGGAAGGGAGAAAATTCGAGAGTGACTTACCTTAAATGCATCACGGAATTTATGCGACATTATGTGATAGAGAAGCGGATTTATCGTGGTCGATAAATAATATAAAACTCCAGAGATATACGTAAGAAAAATATAAACAACGTAAACAGTCTTGCTTGGATTTTCATCTAAATGTCCGTACATGGCAACAAGTCTTTGAGCGTGAAACGGAGCCCAACAGATAAAAAATCCAACAACAACAGCAACTGCAAGAAAAAATAATAATTATTATTTTAATTTTCAAATCATCATCATCATTATCATCATCGTGCTGTCGTTGTCTAGTCTGCGGTTGTTGTAGTCTGCAAAAAGTAATAATAACAATAATAATAATTTAAATAATCGAAAATGATAAAAAGTTACATGATAGTTAAGACATTTTGGCGTCCGATAGGTCAAAGGGTTAATGAGAAAATTCATGATAGTTTGTAGTAGGCGGAGGAAAATAAAAAAAAAAAAAAAACCAACTAAAAACTTTTATTTTTCTTCTTTGTCTTCTTCTTCATCTTTTTTTTTTGTTCCATCCATAAAACAAGAAATAAAAAAAATTAAAACGAAAAATAACAAAAAAAAATAAAGAAAAAAATTTTCTTTTTTTCGATCCGGAACGGAAAATGGCGGCGGCGGTGGCGGCGACGTCGGATGAAAAAGAAAAAAAAAAAAAAAGAGAAAATTTTATTTTTGATATTATTATTATTATTTTTATTATCGAAAAGAAGAAGAAAAATGAAAGGAAGGAGGGGGAGAAGAGGGGGGCTAGGGAAAAGTAAAACATCGATGAGTAGTGGAGAAATATTTGTGGTTTTTCAATTAAAAAAAATTTTTTTTTTGTTTTTTTTTAATAACAATTAAAAAAAAAAAAAACCTCCATTTTTATAGAATTTATATATAAAAAAAAAAAAAACAAAATGGAAGGAAAATATTAATTGAAAAAGTTAATCGGAAAAAACAACCTTTTTTCCTTTTTTTTTTTTCCTTTTTTTTTTTATTTTGTTTGTTATTAACAATGCGTAAAATAAATAAACGCGTGAAAAAGCTCAAACGCGAGGGAAAAAAATCTTGTTTATTTACTCTAAGGAATTTATCGCGCTGACAACAGCAAACACACGATGGAATTACAAACGCCGAAGGAATAATCGGGAAGAAGAAAAAAAATCGTATCGAATAACAATCGTTGCAGAAAAAAATACAAACGCGAAAACCCTTCGAACAAGATAATCTTAATACGAATAAGGTGAAAATGAGAGAGAAGGGGAGTGGGGAGGAAAAAGGAAAATATCAATTACACGACGGGGGGTGGGGGGCGGAAGTGAAAAAGAAAAGCCGCGGCATGAAATCGGTATCAGGTGGTATTGGCATTTAAATTAATTGTTTACATTGTTCCGAAAAAAAAAAAAGATTAATTACTATTATGATGACGCGTTAATCGATCTTTTCCTCCCCCCTCATCCCTCCACCCGCGAAAAATCGAAAGAAAAAAAATTTTTTTTTTTTTATAATGTTGCCTGCATTGTAATAATATTTACGGGTTATCAAACACAAATTATCCTTTTTTTATTTAAAAAAAAAAAATGAGAGAGAGAGAGAGATAAACTTTCTGGGTCGTTGATTCTTTTTTTTCTTTTTTTAAATTTATCTCTACCTAGTTAGTTTGTTTTTCCATTATTCTACCACGTCTTTTCATTTCCCCTCCCTCCCTTTCACCCCTTTCCCCCCCCTAAAAAAAGAAAGAAAAAAGAAAAGTCCTGACGTTTAATTTTTTTTTTCTTTTTTCCACAAGAGGTCAATTTAAAAAGAAAAAGAATTTTATTATTATTATTATTATTACACAGTAATTATTAAAAAGCTTTCAGTTTTAAATGATGCCAAGAGGGGGAGGGGAGAGGGGGAGGTGGACGAAAAAAAGGGGGGAAAAGGAAACTTTTAAAAAACGATTTAAATAATTCTTGAAAGTTTTTTTTTTTTTTGCTTTTTTTTTGTTCATGATTCCAAAAAAACTTTGTTAATTTTAACCGAGCCAACTTTTTTCGTTTGTTCGCTTGTCTGTGTTGTTTGTTTGTCTGTTTGTTCGTTTTCCCCTTTTATTCGACCGAATAGAATAAAATAAAAAAAATTTTTTTTTTCGTAAATCTTTCGGTAACCCCCAAGAAATTATTGTCCCATCAAAGGGAAAACGGTTGAACGTTCTTAAAAGGACTGAAAGCCACTTTTGAAACCAAACTCAAGTAAAAATTGTTTAAAAACTTTTATAGTTTTCCCACCCCCCACCCCCACTCTCTTTTCATACTTCCTCCTTTTACTTTTTTTTTCTTTTGATAATTTTCCGATCGTCTTTCTTTCCTTCGTTACGAGTTAATAATTTTAATTAACTTTTTTTTTAAAAAAAAAAACAATTGATTGATCGATTGATTTCTTTTCATCGTGACATTTTTTATTTATCTGTTTCTTTTTCTTTTTTTTTAATTTTCTTCCTAACAAAATCCAATCATCATTTCGAAACCCCCCCCCTTCCCAAAGAAAAAAAAATTTAATTATTTTCCTACGCGATTATTTTTGATTATTATCATTTCGCCATTAATTTAATTTAAGGTTTCCCTTAATTTTAACGTGATTTTCATTCGTGATTCTGTTTCCCCCTACCCTTCCCTTTCCCTCTCAACCATCCACCCAACCCCTCCTCTCTCTCACCCACCCATTCAACCCCCCACTTATTTTTTTCCCCATTTGTTTCGATTTGTTTACAATTTGTATGCGCGTCGCCATTTTTTGTTTTTTGTTTTTGTTTTGTTTTCATACTCTATGCTATTACTTCACGTGCGGTGATTAATTTAATCACGTGACTTTTACTTATAAAAACTTATCGCGTTTATTTTTATCTTTTTTTTTATCGGGGGTGGGGGACCGTTAACCGTTTTTTTTTTGTTTTTTCCTGGTGGTTCACGAAGTTGACAATAAATAAAAACGTCACCGTTTAAATTATGCGAATGTTAAAAATACATTTTCCCCCTCCCCTCTCTCCCTTTTTTCGTGGGGGCGGCCTTTTCTTTATGTTTACGTGTGCGTTTAAATAAAATATTTATTCGTTTGGAAAATTTTTTAAAAAATAAATTAAGGAACAAAAGGGAGGGAAAACCTTTTTTTAACTTTGTATCGTTTGCACCCGCACACACACACACACACATATATATAGAATTTAATCTCGTAAGAGGATTGTAACGAATGGCTTTGAATTAAAAAATAAAAATGCGCATGCGTAAAAAAAAATTTTAAAAAAAATTCAATCAAATTATTTTCTAATAATGTTTTTCCAATGAGAATTTTCTAAATTTTACGAGAAAATATCGTGGAAGTAAGTAAAAAAAAAAAAAGTTTACGATCGTGTCTGAACAACCAACCAACCGACCAACACGTCGATGATGATGGTGATGATGATGATGATGATTATTATGTTTTAAAATGCACGCGGATGCGAAATAAATAAGTAATAATAATAATAGTAAAAAACAAATCATGAAAATTTGATTTTCCTTTTTTTTACAAATGGAGGTAAAAAAAAATTTATGTTTAAACCAATTTAACTTGTCTTTTAAAATTTAAAACTTTTTTTTCCCTCTTGCTGTGTTTATTTTTAATAAAAAAAAAAAAAAAAATTTCAAACGTTATAAATAACGGAAAAAGAGAGAGAGAGAGAGAGAGAGAGAGAGAGAGAAAAGAAAAGAAAGAAACAAAATTTTTTTATTTAAATTTAAATTATTCATCATCGTCATTATTATTATTATTATTAACTAAACGATTAAATTTTTAAAAATGTTGTTGAAATACACGAGGGTGGGGAGAAGTGGAGGGGAAGAGGGGGAGGGGGAAAACTGAAAGCAGAAGGAAAATTAAAATTAAACGTCCGTTTCTTTCTTTCGAAAAAAAATCCGGGAATTCGTTAAAAATAAAACGTCGTAAATGAAAAATGAAAATAATAATAATAATTTGTGACGTATTTCCGGGTTTACGCCATTGAGTAGTAACAACAACGACAAACACGATTTTGCTTTATATAAAAAAAAAAAAAAATTTTCAAAGTCGTTTTTATTTTTATTTTTATTTATTCAACCATTTTTTTTTTTTTTTACAAAACTTTGAAATAAAAATTTAACTTTTTTCTTTCTTATAAAAAAAAAATTAAATTAAAAATTTATCCTTTTCGGCTTAAAAAGTTTCATTTAAATAAAAAAAAAAAAAAATTTTTTTAAATAAATCGATCCTTCTTGTTATAAATAAAAAATTATTAAAACATAATTTAAATAAATCCTATTTTGTTCAGAAAATAAATAAATAAATTCAATTAAAAGTTTTCGATGAGGTTTTATTGTTGTTGTTGTACAGGTTCGACGACGTCATTATATTAAATAAAATTCTAATATTATCATTATTATCGACGCATGAAAACGACGTTAAAGTGTTGGTTGGTAAAATTTATTTTTAACGCGTCATAGAGTAAATAAAAAGAATAAAAAATTTCCGGCGCGCGCGCTCGGCTCGCTTTCTAAATACTACATCAATCTTCTTTATCAATCGTTTCCGGACACGAAGAACAAAAAAAAAATTTTCTATCTCTATGATTTTTCGTAAAATTGATCGAATCCCCATCGCCACCCCCCCCATCCCTCGTCCCCTTCTTACGAAATTTTTTATTTAATATTTTCCGAGTTTGAATTTTAATATTGTTTTTTTTTCTTTTCCTTTTTTTTTCTTTCCTTTTTTTCCTTTTTTCCTTTGGTTTGTTTTTTAATAAGTGTAATATAATAAAAGTTTTCAAATTTAAATAATAATAATAATAATATAATTTTAAAAATGTTTGCTTAACTGTGTAAATAAATAAATAAATAAATAAATAAATAAACATTGTTGCTTTCTCTCTGTACAAACAACGGACAACGAGTATAATTCGAAATCAAATTCTAAATAACGTAACGTTTACCGAGAGAAAACTCCCTTCTCCTCCTCCTCCCCTAAAAAAAATCCGGTTAACAACGACGATGAGAGGGAGGGAAGAGGGGGGAAAGGGGAAACGGAGAGCAACGGACGAACGTTTCAATTTTCAGGTGGAGAAAAAAAAAAACCAATTATTTACCTTCCTTCAATTTTGATTTCCCCCCCATTTCCTTCTCCCCATTTCTCCCTTTTTATCCTCCCCTATCTCTCTCCCCATTCCCCCTCTCTCTCTCTCTCTCTAACAAATAAATATAATGAAAAAAAAATGAAAAAAAATTTTTTTTTACTATTATTATTTTTTTCCATTCAACAACATTCGATTATTTTTAAATTAAAAAAAAAAAATGACGTCATCGAATAATAATAATAATTATTTATTTCATTCCATTTAAAGGAAGAGGGTGAGGAGGAGGGAGGGGGAGAAGGAATCCAACATAAGTTTATAACGTTTCGGTCAAAAATAATATTAAAAAAAAATAAAATTTTTTTATATTTTTTTTCTCTTTCATTCTTCATTCATTTCCCCTCTCCCCTCTTCCCCCCAACCGCCATTTATCGACATCCTACTGTCAAAACCAGTCATTATCATCATCATCATATTATAATCGTACCACGTATTACAATTTAATGACGTCATATCAGGGAAATCGTATAAAATTACAGAGGAATGATTATCCCATCGAGACCAATTAATTTGGAAAATTTAATTTATTAAAGGTCATGAACGATTTTATTATTATTATTATTATTATTATTATTATTATTATTATTATTACCCTGATTACCTGAATTTAAAAAAAAGAAAAAAATTTTCTCGGGATTGTAATTTCCCCTCCCCTCCCCTCACCCACCCCCAGGACCCCATTTAAAAAACAAGAAATTTTTTCGTGTCCCACCTACCCCCCTCCCCCGATCGTGCGTTATTTAAATAAAAAAAAATTTTTCTTATTTTTCATTTTCCGTTGCTAATAAGAAAGCCGTCATTCAAACGAAACGACAGCGGAAAAAAAGAAAAAGGAAAATTTAATATGGCTTCCGGTTAACATTGGAAAAGAAAATTTTTTTCTAGAACAAAATTTCCAGTTTATTTCGGCGAATTTTATTTTCATCCAATAAAAAAAAAAAAATTTAATAAGGACAATAATAATAAAATAAATTTTATTATGAGATTTTTTTATACGACGACAACAACAACAACAACAACGACAAACAACAACCGACCGAAAAAAATTTTTTTTTTTTTCTTTTTATTTATTTATTTTTAAATTAATTATTTTCATCATTATTATTATTATTATTATTGTTGTTGTTATTATTATTATTATTATTTATTGTCTTCTGCTTGAAAATAAATCAAATCAAAAATTGACAACGACAAATGCAATTTAATTTTTTTTTCGGGGAGAGGGCGAGGGGAGGGGAGGGAGAGACTTCCATTAATTTTCTTTTCAAACGTATTTTAAAGCAAATTTTTAACCGAAGCAAAAATAATAATAATAATAAATTCTTTATTTTTCTTTAATCACCTTTAGAAAAAACGTGGAAAAAAAAATTTAGCAGAAGACGTTAGTTGGAAAAAGCGTTAGGGAGGAGGGGGGGGGGCAAACACGAGAAAAAAAATATTTTTTAGTCGTCGTCATCGTCGTCGCCGCCATTTTGATCATTAACCATAATTCGGATTAACCGAATTAACCGGAAACGTTGTATAAATTTTAATTTTAATGCTAAAAAAAATTTTTTTTTTTTTTTTTTTACATTTTCTCACCTTAATGTATACGTCGATGACGTCATTAATAATAATAATAATAATAATAATATTCATCATCATCATCATCATCATCATCAATTTTCATTTTAGTGAAAGCTAAACCGTACGAACGTTACAAAAAAAATAAAAAAATTAAAAGAAAATTCTAAAAGAACGAAATTAGGTGGTCGTGGGGGGTGGTGGGGGGCGAAAAAGGTTTTTCCCCTCCCCCCATTCTCGTGTTAATAAAATAAAAAAAAAAAAATTACAGAATGGAATTGATAAATCAAGTTAACTTTGACAATTTGATTATAGAAAGAAAAAAAAATTTAGTTTCTCTCTCTCTCTCTCTCTCTTTCTCTCTCTCTCTTCACCGATAGGAAGACTATACAATGCATTTTCCACAATTTACTTTTTAGATAATTTCATTATTATTATTATTATTATTTGTTCGAAATGTAAAAAAAAAAAAAAAAAAATAGAAAAATTTAAGAGAGAAATTTTAAGTCGAGGTTTCCGTTTTCTTTTTTTTTTTTTTTTTTTTTTTTTTTGGAAAAACCGCCATTTTAAATTATTCTAAACGATGTAAATATAAATAAATAAAACAAACTTTTTGCTAAAAACCAAACGATTAAAACCAAAAATGAATTTTAATTTTTTTCGATGTGGTTTTTATCCCTTGACTCCCCTTTCCCCATTTTTTCCCCTATTCGTACCAAACAATTAATAGGAATTTTTCCTTTTTTCCCAAGATGAAAAAAAAATTTCGGGTAAATAAAACGATTTGCGATTAAGTCGAATCTTCCGCCATATTGGGGGGGGGGGGCGAAACACTAATTTTCCTGTTTTTTTTTTTTTTTTTTTTTTAGAAATTCTAACGGAATTCCAATCCCGTTTTTTTTTATTTTAGAATAAAAAAAAGCTTAAAGGTATATAAAAAAAAAAATTTTCCTGTAATGGGAGGGAACGAAATCGATTATAGATTTTTAGAAAATTTTAAAAAAAAAAAAAAAAAAAAAAAAAAAAAAAGGCAGTCGTAAAAATATTAAACAGTCGGCAAAAAAAAAAAAAAGTAGTTTGCATTGTGTGTTTGTGCGTGCGTGTTTGTTGTGCGTGAAAAAAAGAAAAGAAAACATTGTAAGAAAAAGAAAGAGAGATGAGAGAGAGAGAGAGAGAGAGAGAGAGAGAGTTTATGAAATAAAAGGTTACGCAAACAAAAAAAAAAAAAAAAGAGAAAAAAAAAACCATTTGAATTTTCCTCGACGGAAAATAAATAAAAATTTTTCTTTTTTCCTTTTTCGAAAAATTTCGATGTTTGTCTTTTTCCCCTTTTTTTTTTCGGAGATTCGAGGGTGGGATGGGGGTGGGGGGTGTGGAAATTCACGTTGAAACGCATAAAAAAAACTTTATTTTTTATTTTTTGGCGAATCGTTGAAATGATTAAATGAAAAGCCTATCAATTAAGCACAATTAATAATTTAATTTTCGAAATCAGGTCGGCGCCTAAACGAGGGATGGAGGGAAAAGCGGGAGAGGGGGCGAAAAAAACGGGAAAATGTTTTCAAACGTTAAAATTTAATAAAATCAAAAAACCAAAAAAAAAAAAAGGCATAAACAAATTAAAGAAGAGAGAGAGAGAGAGAAAAAAAAACCGAAAAAATTTAATATTTTCAAACGCAAAGATTTTTGTCTTCTGCTGCCACTTTGTGTACCGATTTATTATCATTATCATTATTATTTTAATTTGATTATTTTATACAAAAAAAAAAAAAAAAAATTTTTTTATCAATAAAATATTTGAATGTCGATAGTGGAACAAACGTTAGCTTTACCGTTAAATTTATTGACGATTAATTTTTTTTTAAATTTACCGCCTTTTCCCGAAAAAACCATCCGACCGCCATTTTGTTTTTTTATTAACCACGAAGAAAATTTCGATTTCGTATAAATGTCGATATAATGATTTTGTATTTAATGTCAAAAACAGATTTTTAAGATGAGAATACTTTTTAAAGTAATTTTAAAATTGTTTATTGGGGAGGGGGAGAACTTGCTCTCCGCGTTTGATCTTTTTCTTTCTCCCTCCCTCCCCCCTCTCTATATCTCTTTTCCTTTTTCTCTCTCTCTCAAACATTCTTCCTCTCTCTTTTTTTTTTTTTTTACCTTTCGATTCACTTCTTTCTTTTTATTATTATTTTTTCTTTTATTCCCCCTTTCTTTTTTTTCCTTTCAACCTACACTCCCCCCGTGCCCCCCTCCGTCATTTTAAAATCTTTTCTTTTCTTTTCTTTTCTTTTCTTTTTTTTTTTTTTTCATTTTTTTCGATTATATTCCAAGTTTAATAAATCTTTTTTTTATGATTTTTTTTTCGAATGTTCCAGAAAAAAAAAAAAATTTTCCTTCTTCTATAATCTCCGTAAGTTAATATGACCCTCGAAAAAATGTTAAGATCGGGGAGAAAAAAAAAAAAAAAATTTTTTTTTTATTACGATGGAGAGAATAAGTCGTCAGGGGGGTATCCATCCATTAATCGAATATATTTCAATTCTCGCTCGTTCGTTTTTTTTACGATTTCATATTAAAAAAAAAAAAATTTTATTTCGTGTGGGCGACATAAAAAAAAAAAAAAAAACTCCCGGGAAAAAAAAAAAGAAAATATGTATTTTCATTTCGAAATGATTGATGACCACGCGATGATGACGATGAAAAAAAATTTTTTTTATTTTTTTTTTTTTTAACCGGAAACAAGCGAGAGAAAAACTTTCATTTCCGGTTTCGAAATCTTTTTTTTTTTCGGTCGATTGTGATCATGATCGTGATGATATACAATGGCATTAAAAAAAATTTTCTAAAACGTACGAATCAAAAAAAATCTGGTTTTGTTTTCGAAAAAAAAAATGGAAAGTTTAACGTTCGGGTCGCTTACCTAATTGTCATTTGTGCGACAATTTTTTTTTATCATTTGTGCGACAATATTCCCACCGAGTAAAAATAAAATTATTGTTTTGTTTTTCTTTTTTTATTCTCTTTCATTACGTAAACCCAACAAACTACATTTTCTCGTCGTGTTTTCCAACTCACGCGGAAAAATTTCAATTTCGATATTTTTTAACGTCCCCTCCCCTCCCTTTCACTCCCATCCCCCCAAAAAATAAAAATAACGAAAAAATATGACATAAAAAAAATTTCTTTTTTTCCCCGTTCGCCCTCCCCCCCCCCCCGCTTTCTCATCTTTTTTCCTTTTATTTCAAAAACTTTTCAACATTTAATCCGCCTTCATACTAAACTTGATCCTTTAATCCTCTCCCGTTCCCTTAAAAAAAATTTTTTTTTTTTTTTATTTCTCACTCTCGATTCGAACTCTCCTAGTGGAAAACTTGTAGAAGGCGGTGATCGAATGAAAAAAAAAAAAAAAAAAAAATCTCACGAAATTTATTTTACTTAAATAAATGACTAGAAAATGGCGGGGTAATGTTTTCTTTTTTTTTTTTTCTTTTCACTTTTCATCGAAAACTTTTAAAATTTTTTTTTTTTTGGGTTTAAAGAAGAACGTGTCAGAAGAACAAAAAAAAAAAAAAAAGGAAAATTTTAATTTAAAATTAAAAAATTCGTCATTTTTTTATAAAAAAAAAAAAAAAAGGAAAAAGAAAACAATCCGATTATTAACACTCAAACGATTTGAATAAATTTTTAACGATTTTTTTTTTTGTCGTGCTTTTTGCGTTCGTGCGGGTGGACGGGGGGTGGGAAGGAGGGATTCCCCGTAAAGAAAATTTTAATTTTCCATCAAAAACTCTGCGGGTTTACGTTTATATTATTAACATTACGAGTAAAATAATAAAATTCATTTAAAAAATAAAAGTTTTAAAAAACATTTACGCGTACGTGAGCGTGTAATTTTTCACAAAAAAAAAAAAAAAAAAATGTAATTATTAAATTTAAAGAACAAAAATGAGAATTATTATTATTATTATTATTATTATTATTACTACGTGTTAAACGGAAGAAAATTAAAATAAAATATATTAAAATATTTTTCATTTTATATTAAATACGAACGCCGGAAGTGAAAACGTACGAAAAAAAAATAAGAGAAAACCGGAAGAAATAATTTAATTATTTCTTTTCCGGTTAAATTACACTAGAAGATGAATTTTCTCTCCTCCTTTTACATATTTATTTCTCCTTTGAATGAACCCCCACCTCTGCTCCCTCCCCACTACCCGAAAGAAAAGTGATATTAAAATAATAATAATTTTTTTTTTTTTTTTTGAAAAAAGAAGAAACAAAAATCGACATTTTTTTCTTTTTCCTTCTTCTTTTTTTACTTTTTCGACGAAATAAAAAAAAAAAAGGGGGGAAAAAAAGGAAAAATTCAATGATAAAACCTTGAAAATTTTCCTTTTTTTTTTAAAATTAAAAAATTTTTTTTCCTTGAATTGAATTAAATTTTTTTAAATTATTAACAATCAATTAATTAATTTTTGAAAAAAGGAAAAAAGGAAAAATTTTAAACCGATTTCAAAACCTTTGTCGCATTTAAAAATTTACACTCCGTTTTTTTTTTTTTTTTTTTTTTTTTTTTTTTCATTTCGGGAAACTTTCCCCCATTTCGAATGAGTTTTCTTTTTTATGTCACAATTTTTGTCGGGTTTGTTTACCGTCAACCTTTTTCCTCCTCATTTTCCCGTCTTTTCATTTCTTTTTGGTGGGGGGGATGAGGAATCGAATTATTATTTGGTTTTGTGTTTTCCAATTATTATTTAAAACTCGATTACGAGAAAAGTTAATAAAAAAAAAATTTTTTTAACTTGGATAGAACAAATTAACTTAATGGGGGATTTCACAATAAGATAGAAAAATTTTTACTTTATAGATTTCTCCCCAAAAAAAGGTTTATTTTATAAAAAAAAAAAAAAAAGGCATCCTTGAAATTTTCCTTTCTTTAAGTAAATTAAAAAACTAAGAAAAAGTCATTAACGATTAATAATATTATTTAACAAACAAACATTAATTAACGAAAAAAAAATTGCAAAAACATTTTGGGGTCAATAAATTTTTTCCCCCTCATTTTCGTCGATTGCAAAAAAAAAAAAAACAAAAACAAAAAATTTCAAAGCCTTCGCGATAAATAAAAAAAATATTATAGGAGGTCGCGATTCGTGAGTGAAAAATTAAATTAAAAAAAAAAAAAAATCGATTCCGTTCAGTTTACAATTTTTTCTTTTTTAAAAAATAGAACAAAGGAAATGATGATGTCGATTTTGTCGTAAAAAAAAAAAATGTCGCGTATATAAAAAGTGGCGACAAAATTCTTAACACTCATTAAAACACAAATCGAAAAACGTTTTTTAATATTAAAAAAAATAAAAAAATAAAAAATTTTTATTTAAATTCCGGTTTAAAGCGTCGTCGTCAGGTGATTATTATTATTATTATTATTATTATTATTATTATTATTATTATTATTATTATTATTATTATTATTATTATTATTATTATTATTTTAACGTTTAAAAATTTTCCTACCGTTGCGGTTAAAAAATTTATTACATATATTTTTAATTCGTTTCCCTTCCCCCTCCCTCCTTCACCCCCATTTTCATTTTAAAACGTTTTTTTGTAATTTGCAAAAAAAAATTTTCCTTTTTTTCCTTTTTTTTTCCTTTGTTAAAAATAATTTTTTTTTCCCTCGTTAAAAGGAAAAAGTTTTTCCACCACTAATGGTTAAATTTATAAGAAAAAGAAGAAGAAGAAATGTCAAAGACGACATTGAAAAAAAAAAAAACAAAAATAAATTATTGTAATTGAAGTTTTTCCTTTTTTTCCTTTTTTTTTTTTTTTTTTGTTACTAAATAATCTTTTATATAAAAAAAAAATAAAGCAGAAGACAAAAAAAAAAAAACGTAATGATGATGATGATGATGATGATGATGATGATGATGAGCTCGCCCCCCCCCCCCCAAAAAAAAAGATATAAATAATAAATGTGGCGAAAAAAAAAAAAATGAAAAATATTGGGGAAAAGTTTTGAAACAGAACAAAAAACTTTTCTTTTTATGAAGTCGCCATTTTTCTTTTTTTTTTTTTTTTGTAGTTTTGAAACCCGAACGCGGATTTTTTTTTTTTACGCGTGAAAAACAAAACCAAATTTTTTTTTTGCCATCGTTAAAAATCGAAATAAAACAAAAAGAAATTTTCTCTCTCTCTCTCTCGCAACCATTAAATTAAATTTGATTTAAATTACTTTGATTCGTTCAAAATGATCAACGGGATCACGTGACCTTTTCGCGACCTTTTTTTTTTTTTTGCCTTCTTAACGTTAAAAAAAAAAAAAAATTTTCTCGATGATGATGATGATGATGATTGTTGCGTTTCCTTTTTATTAACTCTCGACGTTTTCTAATCATTTAAATTGTTTATAAATTTTTTTCTTCCTGCTTTTTTATCCTCCTCCTCCTTATTATTATTATTTAAACGTCTCGAAAATATATAATAATAATAATAATAATAACCTGACATTATCTCTCCAAGGTTTTTTATTTATTTTTCCTGGGATTGTTGGGGAGAGGGAAAACAGGAGGAGGTTGTTGGAAATGTGCGTGCCACCGCAGCCCCCCTCTCGCCAGGGCGCCTAATAATTAATTTGATTTTAACAAAAAAATAATAATAATTAATTTCGTTTGTCTGAATTTGATCGTTTCGAGCATAAACCCAAAAAAAAAAAAAAAAAAATGAATAACAAATGGCGCCTTTCAAAACATTTCCAACATTTAAATTTAACGGGCACCAAAGCTTTAAAAAAATTACAAAACATGAGTTTATTAGCGTAATAAAAATTTTGCTAATGGTTGGATATTCAAAATGGCGTCAACGATCTGATCAATTTTTAATAATCGGCGGTGGGCTTGGGGAAAAGAAAAGCAACAAGGTGATTTGAATGAATGAATGAATGAATGACTGAACGTACGACCCTATAAGAAGGCACGAAAAATATCTTTAAAAAAATTTTTGTTTTCCCCTTCTCTCCCCCCCATTTTTTGTTTCATGGCGTCGCGGAGAATTCTGAATATTTTATTTTTTATTCCCACTCTAATATTTATTTTCTCACGGAATGTTATTTAAAATACTCTAGAAAACAAAATAATAATAATTTGAACTTTAAAGGGTGAAAAAATAAAATAAATAAAATTTCAAATTCAAACCGCATCATTTGTTTAAAAAAAAAAGAAATATTCGACAAAAATGTTAATAACAAAAAAAATGACTTTAGAAGAAGACAAAAAAAAAATCGACTTTGGAAACGATTAATTATCGTCAAAAAGAAATGAAATTAAAAAAAATAAGAAAGACAAATAAGAAAGATGAGAGAGAGAGAGAGAAAAGGAAAAAAGAAAAAATAAATAAAACGAACAAACAAAGGAAAAGAAAAAAAATAAACATGGTAGTGATGTTAAAAAAAAAAAAAAGATGAAACAAAATTCAAATTTTAAATTTTAAATGAAAAAAGTTTTTCCGTCGTCTGCTTTGAAAAAAAAAAAAAAAAGAAAGAAAAATCAGATTATAAATAAACAAAAACATTTTCACGTTTAGGATTTTCCCCGGTAAAATCATGTCGTCACCTTTGACACGAATAAACAAATCAAAATTAAACTTACCCAACATTCTAATCACGTGACTTTGTGGTGTCGACGTTCTAGGTTTCGACAGTTCGCTCCTTGGCGTCGAAGGACGTCGTTTGACCGTTATCAATCTCGATCTTCTTAATTTCAAACCGATCAAAACGTACAAAACGGTTATCACTGTCATGGGAACGACGAAGAAAACACATATCGATATGAGGAAAGCATTTGGAATGAGAACTTTTTTCAAAGTGCAATAAGATTCAATCGAACCTGAATTCCCGATGACCGTGACGACGCCATATTGTATGGCTTGTGGTATGGCCAAACCGAGAGCGGACACCCAAATCGCGATCACGAATTTCACGGCTCTCGAAAGTTTCGAAAGTGTGTGCGACTGAAAGGGATGACAAATGGCGACGTAGCGTTCGATCGTGAATGCTGTTATCGTCAATACCGTCGCGTTCGCGGACGTTTCCGCCGCGAAACTTTGCAAAACGCAAAACGTCTCGCCGAAAACGTAGGAATGCTTTCGCCACATGAAAAAAACTTCCGGCGGAAGTCCCGACACGAGCAGTAGTAAATCCGATATTGCCAAACTGAAAAGGTAATAATTCGTCGCCGTGTGCATGTGTTTGTTTCGTGCTATGACGACGCACGTGCTTATGTTACCGACGATACCCGTGAGAAAAATGGCGGCGTATATGACGGTTATCGGTACTACGACGTAAAGTGGATCTCTGTAAGGTTTCGTCACTTGCGTCGTTGTTTCTTCCATGAATTCCGTTAAATTTTCTTCAACGGTATCGTTTATTTTCTCTATGACGACTTGTCCCCAATTATTATTATCATTTTCCGTTATCACGTTCATTTTGACGTATCCACCATTTATTATTCTTTTACTCTCTCGCGCGTACGTTTTGTTTTAATTTATCATCGTCGTCGTCGTCTCCATCTTAAAAACAAATAATAATAATAATAATAATAAAATTAATTACAAAACTATTTTAATTATTTTTTTTTTTTTAACCAAACATTTACTTTATCATTTCTAAGTTTAAAAAGAAAAAAAAGGAAAAAAAAGGTAAAAATTTTAAATTTAAAAGTTTGACTTTTGACAAATGAATTTTTCTTTTTTTTTGCGCGCATGCGCAAATTTAAAAAACTAACACTTTCCATGATTAAATTTTCTTTTTCCTTTTTCCTTTTTTTTGCATAGTAAATTTTATCCAAAAAAAAAATTTTTAATTTAATTTTTTTTTCAAAATTAAACTTTTTTTTCCTTTTTTCCTTTTTGTAGGCGTGAAACAAAGATTTTCCCTGTCGTATTAAAAAAAAAAAAAAAACCTGTCACCAAGAAATTTTTAATTTTTTTTTAATTTTTTAAACTTTAAGTTTAGACAAAATGACCAAATTCAAAAAAAGAAAAGTTTTATAGGAGCTTTTAAAAAAATTTTTTTTTTTTTTTTTTTCTTCTGTTTATTTTCGAACTGGATGATTGTAGTATCGCATTACTTAAAGTGCATTAAAAAATTTCAAGAGTAAACATTTTTTAAAAAAAAGGAAAAAAAAAGGGGGGGGTGGAAACAATTTTCCGAAAATGAAAATTCCTACGTAAGTTTTTATTAACGTTAATCGTCCGATTTCAAAACTGTTATAATAATAAACATTCGATTTATTTTCGTTTTTCCTTTCCCCCCCCCCACTTTTTTTCTCCTTTATGAATTTTCCAAATTGATTTTTCCTTTTTATTTAAAAAAAAAAATTTAAACTAAAATTTAATTTTGAAAAACTTGTTTTAGTATTGATTTACAATGTTAAAGAAAAAAAACGGAGGGGGGGGAGAGTGGGAAAGTATAAAAAATAAATCATTTGCCATTAACGTAGAAAATGAAATGAAAAGAGAGAGAAAGAGAGAGAGAGAGAGAGAAAAGACCCCTTGGCATTTAATTTACATCATACAATATTCTATCTAAAAAAAAAAAAAAAAAAAAAAAGAAAATTTTTAAATGGCGGACGATGGGGAAAAAGAAAAAACGGAAAATTTCCCTTATTTTTAATAATAATAATAATAATAATAATAATAATAATAATAATAATAATACTAATACTAATACTAATACTAATACTAATAATAATAATAATAATAATAATAATAATAATAATAATAATAATAATAATACTAATAATAATATAAAAAAACTGTTTTTTTTTTCATTTTGTCATTAGTGTCATCATTTCATTATTTTATTCTTTTTTTCTCTCTCTCTCTCTCCTTTTTTTTTAAA
The DNA here is from genome assembly GCF_000006295.1 of Pediculus humanus corporis. NCBI lineage: Eukaryota > Metazoa > Arthropoda > Insecta > Psocodea > Pediculidae > Pediculus > Pediculus humanus. Next base: position 864,824 of record NW_002987093.1, read on the forward strand.
TATTAAATATTTTACTCCGGTTGTTGTTGTTGTTGTTGTTGTTGTCGTCGTTGTTGTTTTTATTAATTTTTTTTTTTTTACGGCATTAGCTTTAATACCGACATATTTGTTAATTTTTTTTTTTTTTTTTATATTAATGATAAAAAAATAATATTCGCAAGAAATATGAATGAATAAAGAGAGAGAGGGGGGGAGGGATTATGAATAATATTTTATGATTAAAAAATTATAAATGTAAAAAGTCAAAAATAGAGAAAAGAGAGAGAGCTTTGTTTATATGTACATAAAAAAGCTTCGTACTGTTTAATTAAAAAAACAATGATTTTCTTTTTATCATTTTTCCGACTTTATTATCATTATTATTATTTTTTACTTTTCCTTTTTTTTTCGTCATTTTCCTAAATAAATAATTTATAAATTATTTTTTCCTTTTTAAATGAATAATAAAAAAAATTTGATGATGATGATGTAAAAACAAAACTTGTCTTCTCTCCCATTGTTTTTTTAATAATGAAAAACAACAACAACAATAATAATAATAATAATAATAATAATAATAATAATAATAATAATAATAATAGAGTAGTTGAAATTGTCGGAAAAATTCGAAATGGAAAACTTGAAAAAGAAAAAAAATATAAAAAAAAAGGGGGGGGGGGAAAAAGGACAAGGCGTGGAAAATTAAAAAAAAGTTATGAGAAAAGTTTTTCTTTTTTTTTAATAAATATGAAAAATTATTAAATTGAGCAGTTTTCCCCTTTTCATTATTATTATTATTATTATTATTATTATTATTATTAAAGGAAACGAATCGAAAAAAAATAAAAGAAAAAATTAAAACGTTAGATTTTCTTTTTTTTTTTTTTGAAAAAATTAATAATTGATTTGATATCATCATGAATCCCTTCTTATCATTTTTCCCTATTAAATATTAATATTATTATTATTATTATTATTATTATTATTATTATTATTATTATTATTATTATTATTATTACTTTGTTTTCACCCTTTTTCGATCCACGTGATATTAACAAAAGATTTTTTAGAAGGAAAAAAAAAAAAAATTTTCCGATCTTTACTCTTGTTATTTTTTTTCTTTTGTGTGTTCTTCACCCCCCATCGACTCCTCATTATTTTCCTCCAGGTTGATTTCGTCAAAGTCAAAGTGAAAATTCTCTTGCCCTCGTTTTTTTCAAGGTAACCAAAAAGGAAAAAAAGGAAAAAAAAAGGAAAAAAACTCGATGATGACGTTAACCTTTCCCCCCTCCTCCCCTCGACCATTTCCCCCCCTCAAAGTCATAAAAATTATAAATAATAATAATAATAAATTCAAATTGGCGTCATCATTATTATTATTAATTAATTAACTTATTGTTTTTTTTTTTATTTAAAAAAAATTAATAATTTTTAACGTTGATTTCCATCCATAATTGAACTTTATTTTTTCCCCTAATTAATTAATAAATAAATAAATAAAAAGATGTTAATAACTTCATTTATTAAACTATTAACTAAATTTTAATAAAAAAAAGAATATTTTGAAGAGGTTTAAATGACGTCACCACGAGGTTAATGAATGAAATAAAAAACGAACGACGGTTTGACCTCGTTTATTAAATACAAAAAAAAGGGGGGGGGGGAAATACTAATTTATCTAAACCTAAAAAACAAGAGAGAGAGGCAGAGAGAGAGAGAGAGAGAGAGAAAGAGAGAAACGGTTAGCGGAAAATTCTGGAAAGGAAAAAAAAAATTTTTTTTTTACCCAACGCCCTTGACAAGAAGCAGAAGAAAAGGGAAAATATTTGGACTCTTAAAAAAAAAACATCTCATTCTAAAGAGTAACAAAGATCGAAGATAAAATCACGAACAATATTCTAAAAATAGAAAAACATATTGAGGAAAAAGATAAAAAAAAAAAAAAAAAAAAATGGAATGGAATGAAATGGAAAAATGCCAGATTTGTGAAAAAGAGCAAAAAAATTTTCATCAATTTTTCCAAAGGAAAATAAATGAAAAAAAAAAAAAGTTACGTAAACGATACCACGCCACGTAAAGGATGGGAGGGTATGAGAAAACACACAAGCATCTCAATTAAAAAAAAAAAAAAATGATCCGAATTCGTCAGTAACAGAGACAAACGGAAATGATTGATTGATAATCAATCAATCAATCAATCAATATCCGAGTGTCTCAAAAATGGGGGGCGGGACAATCGACCCCGAATCCCGTTACGAAAATCATCCCAATTGATATTTTTTCGACAAAATCTGAAATCATTTTTCGAAATAAAGAGTCGAAGAAATTCGAAAGTCGATCTACCGGATGTGGTGAGTAAGTAAAACCGGAAATGATATATTTCAAAGATGTGAACTAACTTAGAGAATCCTACCGCAGGAATAATCGCTCGGAGGCAAATTTTCCTTCGAATTTTCAAAAACTTTTGTGAGAAAAGTCGCGAAAAGCGAGCTTTTTTTTTTTTTTTTTAATTACGATTTTGTAAATATTTAAATCTTATTTATTCCTTCCAATCAAATAATCGTAATTAAGAAATTGTTACGATGATAATAATAATAATAATAATGATAATAATAATAAAATTTTAACTCGTTCGTTAAACAACAAAGATTTTAAAAAAAATTTATTTCTCTTGGTTAAAAAATCAAGTGACAAACCAAAATCAATGATAAGAAAGGAAAACAAAACAAAAAAAAAGTGTCGTGTAACTAGAATCAAAATCGATCACAATTGTTTACATATTTAAAAATCGTATTACGAATTTCTTTTATAAAGTTAATAAAATATTAAGTTTATTGTTTGTGTGTGTGTGTGTATAAACTCGCGCCAAAAACTATACAATAAATTTTAAAAGTTTATTTTTATTTAATTATTTGTTATTATTATTATTATTAAAACACGTTATCATTTCCTGTTGAGTGCCCTTAAAAAATTTATGTATGTATATTTAAAACTCAAGGATATTTCATTTTTAAACAAAAAAAAAAAAACAAAGATGTCTTACAATTCGAAAAATACTCATAACAAATCGAAAAACGTCATAGAGTAAACAAAACAGAAAAAAAAAAAAACCGTTAAATCGGTGAACCGTTAACACATCATTATCATCATCATCATTGTTTTCTAAAATTAATCGGTTTAAAACTGGCTGTGGTTTGAAAATGAAATTTTACCCTCCGGTAAATTTATTTATTATGTAAAAAAAAAAAAAAGAAGAAAAACATGAACGGAAAATGGAAAATTCACACGCATTTTCACACATGCATCGATCCTTTTTTTTTTTTACTAATACTGTCCGCCGCGTGCGTGTGCGTGTAATAAATAACACGATATAATAATAATAATAATAATTAACACCTGATACATGTTCGATGAATACAAACGACGACAAACGACGACAAACAAATTTTTTTTAAAATTTAAATTAATTAATTAATCCGATTAGGAAAAAGTGATTGAAAACGTTTGTTTTGTTTTTATTTACATCTTCTTGGGAAATGGCATTAATTTACATCTTCTGCTTTTTATTTATTTTTATTTTCTTTCATCGAGCTTTTAAATACTTTATTAAGTGACGTCATTAATTTAATTAAACAACACTTGAATTGATTTCTTTTTAAAAAAAAAAAAAAAATTATTGTCGTCATTATTACTATTATTATTATTATTAATTTTCAGGTTTGGCTTTTTGTCTTTTTTTTTTTTTCATTCATATATTCATTCATTAACTTTTGTGTCGTGGTGAGTGATAATTCATAGTACCTGATTATTAAAAAACCTAACTGTCGGTGTCTTTAATTAAGTTTTCGAGTAATAATAATAATAATAATAATAATAATTTTGGATGGGTTTCGTACTTATACGTCATCTTTTTTTTTTTTTTTTGAATCTCGCGTGTGTCATCTCATCATCTTTGTCGTTGTGTACAACGTGTCTAACATCGATTTCTGCACTTCCCCCCCCCCCGTAATTTTCCCGTTAAATTTGCCAAAAAAAAAAAAATTTACACATAATAATAATAATAATTGCATTCGTTTTTCGAGCATTTGGCAGAACGACGTTCGTCGAACTAAACAGAAAATTAAACGCGACGATTAATTTTTTTTTTTTTTTGTGTGTGTGTCCCCCCAGTTTCTCTCTATCTCTCGGCAGCCACACTTTTCCCTGCCCCCCCCCCGCAATATATTTTTTTTTTTATTTCTCGGTCATTTTGTGTGAGCTGTCGTAAATAAACGCTTCCGTTACGGTCCTTAAATTTCATTTATTTTTCCGATTTTTAATTTTTTCTTATATCCCAACCGCTGTGCTTTTTTTTTTTTTTTTACGACCCCAAAACCTTTATTATTATTATTATTATTTTTACGTGATAAATAAATTGTAATTTAAATATTTATTAAAAGTTAAACGTGCCAAAAAAAAAAATTTCGGTGTGAACCAAAAGCAAAAAAAAAGCGGAAATTAACAAAAATCCCGTGAAATTATTTTTCACTCGTTTATTAAAAAAAAAAAAAAAAATGGCGGCCGCCTCGCAATTACATTTAACCGAAAATTACCAAAAAAAAAAATATTTTTACGTCAAAAAATTCGTTTTTTTTTATAAATTTTCAAAAATATATATATAAGTCGTAAATTCTTTAAAATTCATTTAATAAAATACAAACGACAAAAGAGAGAGAGAGAGAGAGAGAGAAAAAAAAACAATTTTTCTTTTTTACAAACGAATATTTATAAGAATTTCCATGTCTGTTTGTACTTGATTGATGGCTCGTGAAAATAAAAAAAAATTTATATATATATATATATATATATATATATATATATATATATATATATATATATATATATATATATATATATATATATATATATATATATTTATTTATTTATTACCTTTTATAATCATTATTATTATTAAAAGTGTCACTCATGTTCTTTTTTTTTCTAGAACGACAAAGTTTCTTTTTTACTCACCTTAAATTAATTAATACCAGATCATTATGTTTAGCTTATGTACACGATTCATTTTTTTTCTTTTATGTAACTTTGTGACGTAACAATCAAAATTTTTCATTATGGTGACCGCACATGTTTTTACCCCATATTCAAATTATTATAATAAAAATTATATTAAACACACGCACGCACGCACGCACGCACACGCGGGATTTGTCATTATTGTACATGTAATTAACGTTAAAAAAAAAAAAAAAAAAAAAAATTCGCGCCAAACGATGCTTATCGTTAAATAAACCAAATCAACTTTTAATAGTTTTATTAAATGTAATCTTTAAATAAATCTATGTGTAAATGTTTAATTGTCACATTTCAATAACGTGCGTTTAATAAATTATTAATTAAATAAACAAACGTAAAAAAAAAAAAAAAAGATAAATAAATTCTTGCGAAATAACACAAAACGATTTATGAGATAAAATTAATAAGAGAAATAAAAAAAAAAAAAAACCGACGCGACCGTGCGAATCGAACAACAGACAAACAGATACTGAGCCATTTGAAAGCTTAACCACGACAAATTTCCCCGCCTTTTAAAATTTTTTTTTTTATTATTCCCGCCATTTTTTTCACCGATTGTTTTTTTAATAAATTCCTACTACAAATTCTTTTGTCATAAACAATTTAAATATTAATTAATTAAAATAATAATAATAATAATATTTTGTTATTTTCGTATTGGCGTAACAATTTATTTATTTATTTATGCGTATTTTTCGTGTCCTTTATAATAAATTAAATAAAATATTTATTTATAGAATTAGGTCAAACAAAAAAAAAATAAAAATATATATATTTTAATCATTAGTTAATTGTAACGAATTAAAAAAAGAAAAGAAAATCTCGTCTCGTTATATTATTAAAAATATTATTCATCTTTTTCAAATAAAAAATTTAATTAATTATTTTGAAGAAAAGAACGAAAAAAAGAGAAATTTTTTTTGAAATTGGATTTTACCAAAAAAGATTATTATATTTTTTTAATAACAAAAATTAATTTTTCGGTTGTCGGTTTTTCCATCTTTTGAAAATTTTATAAATTTATTTAATTCTCACAAAATTATTTTTGGGGACAAAGAAAGAAGTAAACAAATAATTTTTTACTGCACGAATGATAATAATTTTCCTTTTCAATAAATTTAAAGTAAAAAAAAGGGGGGTTTTTGCTTTTAATTGATAAACGACACCTGTAAATAAATTTTTAATTAAATTTAATCTTTTTGTATTTTATATTGACATTTATTTTCATGTGTCATCCATTTTTTCTTACGTCATGATGACAAGACACAAAAGGGAAACTTGTCGCAAATGAAAACGAAAATGAAATGCATTCGCGGGTATGTAATAGTTTAATGGCGTCTATGTCAAAGCCCCGGATTTAAAATTAATAAAAATTTATTCGTTTTATCATTTTAATAAGTTAGTTAATGTTATGTAAATTGATTAAAGTGATGTAGTTGCGTGTTTTTTTTGTTTTTATTCATAAACAATTATTTATATTTAAGTTATTTTATCTTGAAATAAATTTTAATTTAACCGTTTCATTTGACAAAAGGTAGCGTGGGTAGTAAGAATTTTTAAAAGACGTTTCGAAACGTATCATTACAATTGATAAAAAAATCATCTTAAAATTTTGATTTCATTCTAGATAAAAAAAAAAAATGGCTAAGCTTAAAAAATGAAATACAAAAAGAAAAAAAATGCTGATTTTGAAATATATCTTATTACTTCATCTCTGTTTTTTTTTCTCTTTTTTTGATAAGAAATTATTATTATTATTATTACAATTTGAATTAAGTAATTTAATTAAATGTTATTATTAAAAAATGATTACAATTATAAAAGAGTATATGAATGAAATCTTTTACTGTGAGATTATGAAATTTAAGAAATATTATTATTATTAACTCAGGATTCACACTTGATGTTTGTAATATTCATAAAATTATTACATTATCCTTATTACGTTCTTTATGTGATATTTTATAACTTGAAACAAACAAAAAAAGGGTGTAATGTTAAAATTAACTGATTGTTTTGTGTAGTTTCAAGTTCACCTAAATCATTTTGTGTTTTGGAAATACTTACATAAAGGTATACCATTGAATATTGTTAGTAAGAACTCTGTGTAAGTTTTAATATTAAGTGCAGGTGTTAAATTATACACATAATTAAATATTATAAATGAGAAAAGTGAAAACAAGATGGAGAAAGAACCTATTGTTCTAGGGAAAGGTTAATCAGGATTTGAATTCTTTCCTCCAAATCATCCTGGTCATGATTTTTTTTTTGGGAATACTTAAATAAAGGTGTACCATTAAAAATTGTTCATTGTATATTGTTAGTATGAACTCTGTGCAAGTTTACATGTTAATATTAAGTGCTGGTGTTATAATATATACATAATTAAATATTATGAGTGAGAAAAGTGAAAACAAGATGGAGGAAAACCCTAAATATTCCTTATTTTTGTGAAACCTTCATCAGGATGTGAATTATTTCCTTCAAATCTTGGTCATGATGATGTTAAAACCATAAAAGCCCAGGCTATATTTTTCTTTCCATTGAATTCAACAAGCAACAGGAAGGCATTAATTAAAATGGTTAAAAAATAAAAATGGCAGAAAGTTTAGGGTATGTAATTTTTTTAAATTTATTTATGATAATTTAAAATCGTTTTAACTTTCTAATAATAAACTTAACCTTGCATTGCAATCAATTGAAAAAGAAAATCTCTCACCAGAATTAGTTTTAAATTTCTATTTTTGTTTGAATTGAATGGATAAATAATTTATTTTTAAAATGGATTACGTAAAATCATTTGAAAAATTAATTTTTTGCGTGTTTAATTTTATTATTATTATTATTATTTTCTTGTTTCGTTACATAGTATTATGTAGAGTTGAGTATTTTAATAATTTTCGTAACGAACGAATTTTATAAATAATCGAAAATATTATTATTATTATTATTATTATTGGCACTCTCGTAATAAAAGAAAATAATTAATAAAATGGTTTGTCGTTAAAAAATCTCGATATTAAATCAAATGCCCATTTAGGTTGATCTGCTGGCACCATGTGACCGGCATTACGTACTAAAACTTCTTTTAAATTTCCCGCGGATTTAACGTATCCTGCCACGTCATTATCGACACGCCAAATGTGACGTTGTGCTTTTTTATATTCTCCAGCTGCGGACCAATTAAGTTTCTGAAATCGTAACAATTTTTTTTTGTTGTAAAAAATTTAAATTAATTTTCTTTTTATTTAAATCAATTAAAAATTTTACATTTAAATATCCTTTTGTGAGAGGATAAGCAACGATTATATCCAATTGTCCATTATATATTAAAACTTTATAATGTTCGAGTAATTCTTCTAGCCACGGTCTAACGGATTTCATAACGTCTTCCATTAAATGTTTTTCAACTAATCGTCCATCGTTAAATTTCGAATCACCAAACGTGAATTTTCGATCGTACCTGTAAAATCGAATGATAACCAATTAAATAAATAACAATTTTAACAAAGAGATAGAGAGAGAGATGGGGGAGTAGGGGGGAAACTCACGTATGGTTTGTTTAAAAAATTATTTATGTCTCCTTCTTGACGACCGTTGGAATATAAATAATTGAAATAATAAGAGAAACCTGTAACGTTATTAAAAAATGTCGAACCGTTTGTCATGTCTCCGTTTAATAGTTGATCGAAGCAATGAAAAGCTTGTATCCAATTATTTTTAGATATGTAATCCCGACAGGAATCTTCTTCCTTTTTCATGTAATCCTTTCCATAATCATCTATGATGCCCAATTGATATAAATAATCAGAATAAATAAGTTGATTGTAAGGATCGACCAAACCGTTTCCGATTGCCAAACCTTTGAGATTAATTTTATCATTGGCGGAATTATCTTTGTGTATGGCATACGCGAGTGCTGGAACGTATTTTCCAGCATAAGATTCTCCGGTAACGTAAAAAGGATTCGAGGAAAGAGTCGGAAATAATTTCAATATTTGTTTTATACCCACCAAAAGATTTCTACCAACTTCATTTTGATTTTTCGAATAACAACTTTCGTTTTTAGCATAACTGAAACCGGTTCCGACCGGATTATCTATGTACATATACGAACTTATTTCCGTCCAGGGATATTTTCGAATTTTTATTTTACCCGATGGTGTTAATTCGTAGGGACCGTTTTCGGTAAGGAGACCGTAAAGTGACGATGCTCCCGGTCCTCCCTGTAACCAAACGGATACAGGGGATTTTTCTAAATTTTTCCCGGGGAAAAACCAAAAAAATAAATTCGAATCGCAATTTTTATCCACTGTTACGTATCCGGCATAACTCACGATGTTTCCTTTTAATGGTTCGACCAATGTTAAATCCAAAGCTTCTTTTATGTTTCCAGCTTCCACATACGGTGTTATTATTATTTTGGGAGTCACATTTTTTATCCAGACAATTTCATTATCGACGGGATAAGGTAGTAAAAATCCAGAACTTTTTCCTAAAAAAAACGTCACGAATAACCATAACATATTTAAAACGAGTTAAATGTAAAACTGCCTAATAATAAATTTTTTCTTAGTTTATCAAAATTCTTTTTTTTAAAATGAACTTTGACCCTTTTATTAATGTAACTATCATTATTATTATTATTATTATTATTATTTCAAATACGATAATAATCGAAAAACTTTTTTCTTTTTAAATCGAATTTTATAACGACAACAAAACGAAAAAAAAGAAAAAAATTTTTTTTTCTATCGAATGTGCAACACGTTACATTTCTCCCTTCCCCCCACCCCGCCCCCCAATTTTTTCTCGTGTTTTTTGTTTTTATCGTAAATAAAAGTTTTCCCGATTCGAAACAATAAATTTTTTTTTTAGAAAATCGATAATAATAATAATAATATTTGTGTCGTTAAAAAAAAAAAAAGTTTATTACGTTTTTAAATATTTATTATTATTATTATTTTTAAAAGACTTGGAAAATGATAAAAAAACATTTTCAGACTGGGAGGGAGAGGGGCGCAAAAATCGTTATTATTATTATTATCATCTTATAGTCGAGTATTTATTGTTTTATTATCGATAAATAAATTAAATTTAAATCGTAAAATAATTTTAAAAATAAAATAAGTTTCATTTTCAAGTGGTCGCCGCCAATAAATTAACGGCCAAAAAAAAAAAAAAAAAAAAACAAAATGTCGACCGATTTATTATATATAAAAACGTTTAGGGTAAAATTTAAATTTTTAATAGGTGGTAGCAGAAGACGCTTTACCGACAAAACAAACAAACACGTCACCGACATTTTGAAAAAAAAAAAAAAAGTAATTTAAAAGAAATAATTAATTTTTTATTTATTTGTTTTACTACGAAATGCGATTAATTTAAAATTTTCTTTTTTATTTACAATGCTTCGCAATGAAAAACGAGGTGGGGGGCGGAGGAGTAGAGTACAAGGAAAAAAGCGTGAGGGAGAGGGGGAGGGACTCCCACGATAACAAAAAACACGAAAAATTTAAAATTTTGTAAATCTTTCGCGAAACGTAACTAACTCTTTTGTTTGTTTGTTTGTTTGTTTTTCAAAAAAATAAATTTTTATTTCTCGCGACGAAATCAAAAAAAAAAATTTAAATTTAAATTTATAATGAAAAATCCGAATGATGATAATGATGATGATGATGATGATGATGATGATAATAATAATAATAATAATGATGATGATGATGATGATGATGGTGATGAAGATGATGATGATGATAATTTATTGATATTTGCCAAAAAAAATTTTTTAAATTTGTTTTTTTTTTTTTTTAGTTTATAGATCTCTGCCAAATTTGTTTAAAAAAAATAAATAATAATAATAATAATAATAATAATAATAATAATAATAAAATAAATAAACGAAATTAAATTAAAAAATTGTTTATAAAAAAAAAACCGGAAGTTGAAATAAAAAATAGAAAAAAAATTGTTATGATAACAATAAAAAATGGAATCCATTATTTTTTTTTTATAAAAAAATGAATTTAAAAAAAAAAAAATTTATCCATTCATAAACGAATTATTACCAATAATAATAATAATAATAATAATAATGAAATTGGTTTTAGTAAAAATAATAATAATAATAATAATAATTTTATAACACAAACTCGGTTAAAAAAAAAAAAAAAACTTTAAAACGTACTTTTTTATTATTATTATTATTATGGAAATAATAATATTTATTTAATGAATTTTCAAAGCAGGAGGAGGAGGAGGAGGGAGAAAGGAATTAATTTCCTTTCCCGTCTCCTCCCCTCTCCCATTCCCCCGTAGACTCGTTGCCCCCCCCCCATTTTTTCAAATTACAAAAATTGCATCGTCACGTTTTTACATAAAAGAAAGAAAAAAAAAGAATTTTATTCAATAATAAAATTCTTGAATTATGTAAATAAAAAAAAAAAAAAAATTTATCATATTATTATTATTATTATCATCATCAACATTTTTCAATGTCAATGGACGTACGTATTCATATTAAATTAAATTACGTAATAAATGAATAAAAAAAGGATTTTGATTAGGTAATAAAAAAAAAAAAAACAAAAATAAAAACGAATTTTCCGTTTTTCAATAATACTCAAAAGAATTTTGAATTTTTTTTTTTTTTTTTGTTTAATAGCAGAAGAATTTAATAATAAAAAAATAATAATATCGAAGTTTTTTTTAATCATTGGGGGGGAGGGAGGAGGCGGGGGAAACAAAATCTCCAGTAAACTAATTAAGCAAAATTATTAACAAAAAAAAAAAATTTTCATTAAATTAAAAAATTTCCCTTGCGAATTTTCCATTCGTTCGTGTCTCGTGATTATTAATAATAAAAACGTTAAAAAAAATTTATTAATTATTAAATAATAATTTTAAAGGTCAAGTACGTCGTACCTGAAAACAAAAAAAGGTTAAACGATATTATTTTCGTTGGGAAATAGAAAATCCGAAAAAGTTTTTCCTTTTTCTTTCGCATCGAAAACGTTAATTTTATCGGAAAAGTTTTTTTTTTTTTTCTTCCTTTTTATTAAATTACTATTATTATTATTATTTGTTTTAAACGAATTAGATAAAATTTACTTTACCGTATTATAATAATAATAATAATAATAATGATAATGATAATATTTTTCTTTCGGTCATCGAATGTTTTTAAGAGAAAAGGATGTTTTTATAAACTTTTTCTTGTTGTTGTTGTTGTTACTTTTCATAAACTCGTTAAAAGTTTAAAGCCACGTGGAAAAAAACGTGTAATTAATTACCGCGCCCCTCCCCTCATTTTCAGAGGGGAAAAAAAAGTCAAATTTCCGGCGTGTGTGTGTCCAACGACGTCGTCACTTACCCAAAATCTTCGTACGTGTGAATCCAAATGAAAATTTTATTTAAAAATAATAATAATAATAATAATAATATTTGATGACGTCATATCGAATGAAATATTTTTCCAGCTATTCCAGTTATTTGATTTTGGATAATTAAACATTAATCAAACAAAAAAAAAAACATTGAAATTTTTAATCAAAACTGGATTATTAAAAATCCCTCTCTTCCCCTCTCTCTCTCTCTCTCTGTTTCCTTCATTATTATTATTATTTTAAAAAAATTCCAGGATTATTGTTTTTGTTATAATAATAATAATAATAATATCATTCGTTGAAATTTGTTCGAGTGTGTTAAATATTATTAATTTAAAAAAAAAAAAACGTTAATTTTTTTTTTAGCTTTCCCGGATAAAATATTGATCGATTATTCACGTTTTGTTAATTCGACCTTGACCTTGACCTTGGCAATAAGGAAAAAGGGGGGAGGGGGTTCGATCGATCGACAAACGATTTTTTTATTTATTTCTTTATTTTCGAACAATGTGAGTTGTATGAGTGTTGAACGAACGAATTATTCGATGATATGAAATCACACGCGATATTAAATATAATAATAAAAAAAAATAAACAAAAATTATAGAAAAAAAAGGAAAGAAGAAAAAGGAAAGAAAAAATTATTAGAGATAAGAAAGGGGGGGAGAAAAAAAAACCAATCGAGTTTAGTCACGAATCAAACATTCATCAGTCGAAAACCTCATCATTGAGGGGAAGGGGGGGGGGTGAAAGAATAAAAAAAAAAAAAAAGTAATTTTTACTTTCTTTATTAGATCGTGATGATAAATTCAATGAATCTCTCTCTCTCTCTCTCTTTCTAGATCTTTCTATTCCATTCCACGATGGGATTTTCTTTCGACCACCCTTTTGTCACCTTCGACCCTTAACCTCTTCTATGATTGATCATACGATTGATTGATTGAAAAAAAAAAAAAAAACAATTTAATAAATTTATTGAACCGTAAACTCGATATTAATAACAATAATAATAATAATAATTAATTAATTAACTACACGTTGGAAATTAAAAATCGTTGAACGAATCTCCGAATCCTTTTGTTTTCATTTCTCTACAAATCGTTGCTGGAGAACTTGATGGAACCATAAAATTAAATAATTTTGAGGATCCATCACCGGACGAGAGAAAATCATTTTGTAATATTTCTTTTAATTGATCTAATTTTTGAGGAACCATGACCTGAGAATAAATTAATTTTTAATTTATAAAATCATATCCGCCGCCATTTTGTTGAATTGTTTAACAAAAAAAAAAAAAAAAAAAATTTCCATTCGTGCTCTCATTAAAACAAAAAACCAAAGAAAATTTATACAAATTAAATTGTAATTAAATGACGTCATTAATTTTTCCATGAGGGATTTTATGTTAATAATAATAATAATAATTAACTTACCTTATAAGCCATGTCTTCTGTTAAATCGTAAACGGGTTGTCGTTCTCCAGTCGTTCTCCAAATTTCTTTCAATAATTTCGTTATCGATTTTATTGAATTTTCAATGTCGTTTGTAAATACCTGAAAATTTGAAAATAAAATATATTAGCAAGCAGACGATAATTAAATTTTTTTTATGTTTTGATAAAATAGTAATAATAATAATAATGTGAAGAAAAAAAATTTTAATCGAATTTATTACGACCGAAAATATTTAGGAGAAGTTTTAAATTTAATAAAAATTATTATTATTATTATTATTATTATTATTATTATTATTATTATTATTATTATTATTATTATTAATTAATGGGGGGGGAGAACAGTAATTAAAAGTTGAAAACACTTGTAAAAAAATTATAACTAAAATTTTAATAAAAGTTTTTTTTTTGATCGCTCTCGTTTTTAAGAGGGAAGAAGGAGGGGGAAAGAAAAACGTTCCAGTTTAATTTCCAGGAATAATGGGATAGATAAACGCTTTTTCAAGTACTTACGCATAATGAAAAAAGTCCAGGATTATCCAGATGAAGATTTTCGTAGACGTCTCTCGTCGACATGACGTTTTCTATGTATTGTTCGCAAAGTATTTCCGCAGCTTCTTCCAATTGTAAACCCGTTAAATTAACTTCGCTCCAGTTAACGAACGGCATGGATAAATCAGCAAAAGGATCTTCTTCTCCATACGTGCTAACTTCAGTAGAAACGTGTGTAAAAAATTAAACAAAAAGAAAAGAAGAAGGAGGAAAAAAAAGATTATGGAGAATCGTCTGGAACTTACGGTCTGATGACCCGATTTCAACTTTTATTGGTACTTGAAGATCGGCACTGTACGAACTCGTTGACATTTCACCTACGTAATTTTCGCTGGTCACGTGACTATTTTTTTAAAAAAGTAAGTAAGTTAAAATTTATTTAATAATAATAATAATAGTAATAATAATAATAATAATAATAAATGGTAAACCTTTGAGATTCTTCGCTGTTTTCTTTTTCGTTATTATTATTATTATTTCGTCCCATGCATTTTTGAAATCCGCATCGACTTGGAGAACAGGTAAAGGAATTCCTGTTGGAATAAAAAACATAAAAACATTTTTTAGTTGTTTAAACGTTTACGAAAGAAAACATAAAAAAAATTTGAAATTTCTTTACTGATTTTTTCCAGGAGCGTTGCAGCCAAAAATTGACGAATTTCCCGAAAGTGTTTCCGTACTTATTCCTTCTTTATCCGCGTGAAAAATCTTTTCCAAAACTTGATTATCTGGAAAAAAAAAAAATAAAAAAAAAGTTTAAAACGTTGAAAAACAAAATGTTTGGAAAAAACAAAACACAAAAAAAACACAAGGAAACCATTTTTTTCCATTATTTTATCATCGTGTCCGTCATAATCATCATCCACAACATTATAGGGTTCAGATTTTTCTCCATAAATTTTATCAAACATTTTTCTTATTAATTCATCTAAAACGTTTTCAACTCTTTTGATGTTGTTCTGAATACCACAATAATAATAATGATAAATTTTTTCCCGCCAAATTTAAAAAAAAAAAAAAAAAAAAATGAGAGCGTTTAAACCTTGTAACACTTTTTACCTCGTGATTGTGAACTAATTGTCTTTGTGCCATGTAAGCAGCACCTATACGGGATATAACAGGACCGTAGGTAAGTTTTAATCGTTTAACGTGTTCTTCTTTAGATTCGGGTATGACGAGTACGAGAAAAGGACGAATTCCGTAACCGTAAATTGTCAAAGCGCTTACCATGTCCATACAGGTAAGGCAAAGTTTACGTTCTGCCACGGCATTACCAAGTTCGCTTTTACCTTTTTTTTTTCGGGAAAAGAATCAATTAAAAATTATTACGAATAATAATAATAATAATAATAAACTTACTAAAACCGTAAAAATGTCCTAAATTTTCATAAACGCTTAAAAATTTTCCAGATTGTATCATACAATTGAAATTTTCTCTATTGACGTGTTTGAGCAAATGTTTTTCACCATCTAAAATTTTCCGAGTCGTGTGCAATTTTCCAATGTAAATCTTTAAACGGAAAAATCATTTCAATGTTGCGTTTATTATTATTATTGTTAGGAAAATTCCGTCGTACCTTTTCCGGATATTTTTCTGCCAATGACGAAATGATTGATTTTTTAGATGATGCTGATGGACCGACGAGTATAACAAACGGATAAGGACCTTGATCGTATGGTAAAACGTCCATGTCCATAGTGACGTCATTAAGTTGTTCCAAAAGTAACATTCTCGCATTGTTTCTCGCCGCTTCGAGTTGTAGGTCGTATTTATGGTGTTTGCATGCAGCGACCTTAAAACGACATAAGAAGACAGGGGGAGGAAACAAACAAACAAACAAACAAACAAATCAATCAATCAGGTGATGACGTATTGAAATTTAATTATCAAACTCTCACTTACCCTTTCCGAAATATTAACTTCCGTTTGATCTAAAAATTTTAATTCTCTCAAAAAGCTCAAAATTAAATTCCTGTAAGGTTTTTGCTTGCTTACGTCATTATTAGACAAATCCAACTGTCGTAAATTTTTTAATTTTTTCATGTTTGTCAATTGTAATAAATCCGTTATGTCATTTCCTTGTAATTCTAATTTTTTTAAACTGTGAACGTTCTGTTGGAAAATTTTTTAAAAAACCCGGTTCCAGACGGGATTTCTTAATATTATAAAAATTTTTTTAAGGTACAAACCTTTAAAAATTTCAAATCTTTTATTAAATTATTATTTAAATAAAGATTCGTTAAATATGGCATCGTGTGTATTCCCAAATCCATTTCCGTTTCGAATCTCGATAATAAATTATATTCGAGATTTAAATCCGTTATTCTTAAATTATTTAAATTTTCAAATCTTTCTATTTTGTTGTGTGATAAATCGAGATAACGTAAATACCTGAAATAATAATAATAAT
This sequence comes from Pediculus humanus corporis, assembly GCF_000006295.1. NCBI lineage: Eukaryota > Metazoa > Arthropoda > Insecta > Psocodea > Pediculidae > Pediculus > Pediculus humanus. The sequence continues at coordinate 881,677 of NW_002987093.1, forward strand.
AATACCGCCATGTTTGTTCTTGGGAGAGAGGATGAAAATGAAGGTAACTCACTTTAAATTATGCAATCCTTGTATTTTAGATATTTTATTATGTGAAAGATCCAAATAAGTGAGGGACCAAAAATCAGAAAGGTTATCTATTTGCCAAACTTGATTATAAGAATAATTAACGTATGTCAAATTCAACGGAGGCTGACAAGAAGAAGAAGAAAAACGTCATCGTAAAGATAATAATTATTATTATTATTATTATTACTACTACTCATACCCGGAAACGAAGAACTTCTTCCATTAAATTATGCGACACGTCCAAATACATGAGATAAGGTATACAACCGAGCGGTGTTAAATCCGTTAAATTGTTCCATGATAGGTCGACATATTGTAAAAATCTATGATAACTTAAAACTCTTATGTCGTTCAGGTTCTGAAAGAGAAAGAAGAAGGAGGAAGGAGGAAGAAGGTTGATGAGGAGTAGGAGGAAGAGAGGAAAGAAAAAAATTACTTTATTGGTAAGTGAAACTTTTGCAACAACGCGACATTTATTCCCGGGAGAATCCGTTAAATAAGAACTACAAGCGGCGACAATTCTGTCGGTCAAAAGACCATTTTCTTCTTCTTTTGTCAAGGTCAAATCGGCATAATTAAGTAAACGTTCGATGGGTTTTTGGCTGTCGTCCCAGGGAACGGGACCGGCTGTCGAAACGTTCCAAGAATTAACGGATCTCGAAGTTGATTCATCTCTTCCCGACCAGAGAGCGGTTGAAAATCTATCGCTCGAATTATCTTCCTACTTAAACATTTATTATCATTATTATTATCGTTTATAATTCTCTCTCTTCTTTCGATAGAGAGAGAGAGAGAGAGAATGAAAATAATCTCGATCTACCGGAAACCGGAACTAACCTCTTTATGTAAAATTTTCAAACCGCATTTAGGAAAATTTGTATATTGTTTTTTATCACTTTCGCTTTCGGTTGATTCGACTTTTATTTCTTCTTCTTCTTCTTCTTCTTCTACTTCTTCTTTATCGCCGCCATTTTTGAATACTTCTTCGTCGTATTCGTCGTTTGTCGGTGGTGATGGATCTTTATCCCAAAAATCATTTATGTTTTTATCATCGTCGTCGTCGTCGTTTGCCAAACAAACTGATTTCCCCGATAAATTTTGTAAGTCATTTTCATCGATTGTCGTGAAAAAATCTAAATCTTGATATGGTGCTGACATTAAAATTAATTAATGACAAATTTTTTTTCCCGTTTGTTTAAAAACTTTTAAACGTTTTATTTTAAACAAATCAAAACAAAACAAAACAAAAATGGCGGTACGTTTTGTAATGAGGGAAATAAATTAAAACGTGTCATGTTTCGATTTTGGCGCGCTTTTCTCTTCGTTAATGACACTTTATTGCGTGGACGGTTATAACGGATGTGATCTCTATCGTCGTCGTCGAAACACCGGAAATTGAAATTTTTTATGTAAAAAAATAAATAATAAAATTTATTTAATTTAATTTTTTTTTTTCAATCGTTTTATTATTTATACAATCCTTGACAACTAATATAAAAAAATCCGATAATGATAATAATCAATCAATAATAAATCAATGATTTTCTTATATTTTCGAAAAAAAAACCGTAATAATAATAATAATAAATATTTTTTTTTTAATGGAATCTTCACTGCCTTCTTTTACAAGTATTTACTATATATATATATATATATATTTTTCCGTTTGTATCCCTTCTGAACTTTTTTTCCAGTAATGATAATAATGACGATAAAAAAATAAAAAAAACAGAAAAAAAAAAAAAAAAAAAAAGAGGAAACGTTCGAATTATTTTCTCTAATGTGATTCGTTTTGAAGTTAATTCAACTACCCGGAACGATAATTTATTGATAAATTTATCTACGTTTTATATTAATACTTGGATTCTTTTTGTTTTAAAACGGCTTGAACGCATTTGGCCATTGTCGGAGAAGCTCTGCTAATGACGTCGGTCATGAAAAAATCTTCCAATTTCATTTGTTTCACTTCCATCGAACCTTTTTTCAACGACGACGGACAACATTTCTACAAAAGAAAGGTAAATAACAATTTTTTTTCTATTCCCCTTTCGATAATCAAAAACCGTTAGAACCGGAAATTACGTACTTTAGAGTATTGTAACGACAAGTTTAGAAAATTAGCCGGATTAACGACACCGTATTGTATTAAATTGGGGGAAACTTCTCCGAGACGTTCTCTAATCTCGTTGAGATCCTCGTAGGGTAATGTTTTTCCAGCGAGCTAAAAAACCAATTCGATCATTTCAAATATCGCAATTTTTTTTTTTTTGGGGGGGGGGGGGGAAACAGTCGTCAAAATCAGACAAACCTCCGAAATAGCTCTTATTATTTTCCAATCGACTCTCGCCAAACCGGGAGGAGAAATGGCGGTTAACGTCTGTTGAGCTCTTCCTTCCGTGTTTACGTAAGACGCTTGTTTTTCCGTGTACGCGGCCCCTGGTAAAATAACGTCCGCCATTAAAGCTCCCGCATCACCGTGATGACCTAAAAAAAAAAAATATAAAAAATTTTTATTCTTGATCACGCGGTGATTTATACCACAAATCAATCCGCAACGCAACCTTGATATATAACGAAAGCATCTTTCGCTAAATCCTTTTTGGTTATCGTTTTCTCATCGGCTCCGACCATGTACAACAATTCGGGTTTTAATTTTTTTATAATTTCCGGTCCAGGCGTGTAACCCAAATCCAAGGCGGCAACTTGCGAAGCTGATGTTTGCAAAACGTTTAATATTTTCCAATCGTGGCTCACCTTTAAATTTACAAAACAAAATCATTAAACTGATTAATTAAAAGAAAATTAAAAAGTTTTATGAATTATTACGCCGACGGTTTTTCCGAGTTCTTCGCACAATGACTGAACGCTCGTGAGTAAAACTCCTCCGTCTGGTCTTTTGAGTTGTTCTGCTCCTATTATGATCATGGGTCTTTTCGCCGAACTCAAAGTTTTCCAAAAACGATGAGATTTCGATTTGATTTCGTTTATGAGTTCGACGTCGTTGCCGAGATGTTCGTAGTCGTAGGTCAGGTCTACTTTAGGCCCAATCAAAGCCACATTCGTTTCGTTTTGTATGTAACTCTTACGAATTCTCGTGTTGACGAGTGGAGCTTCAAATCGTGGATTCGTACCGATTAAAAGTATCCAATCCGCTTCTTCGATACCTGGAAAAAAAGAAAAAAAAAATTAATTCTTAACCAACGTTGGCCGTTTTAAATATGTTCAGTCACATACTCACCGGCAATTGTATTATTCATTATGTAATTAGACCGGAAATCAGTTCCCGATCCCAACATTGGAAAACTATTTTCGGTGCATAAAGTCTCGCAACCGCATTTATTCAAAAAATCTTTCAAAGCTATCATGCATTCCGCATCGACGAGAGGTCCGACCAATCCCGCCATTTTGTCACCGGAAACGCATTTGATTCTTTCTGCCACGTAAGTTAATGCATCTTCCCACTGACAATTGACTAAATCACCCTCGCTATTTTTTATCATTGGTGTGACGAGTCTTTGCCTTTTCAATCCGTCACAGGCAAACCTAGTTTTATCGGATATCCATTCTTCATTTATTTCCTGAAAGAAAAGAAAAAAAAAAATCAAATCAAATCATTTGATATTTTTGTACTTGAAGAATTTGTGTAAATTAACCGTTGGATTACTTCGTTTTGCCTTGGCAAAATTCTTAAAACTTCTCCGGTTCTTGTAGAAATAATTATGTTACTACCCACAGCATCCAAAACATCTACACTTTCAGTTCTTCTGTTTTCCCAGGGTCTTGCTTTGAAAGCATATGGTTTCGAAGTGAGAGCTCCAACAGGGCATAAATCGATAACATTTCCAGACAGTTCCGATAGGAAAAATTTCTCAACATATGTTCCAACCTATTTGATTCACCAAAACAGATCAGATCAATCATCTGGATTGGATAATATAAAGAATTGATTTTGTTTATTGAATTTTTCATAAAACATACCTGCATATCTGATCCCCTACCGGTTGTTCCCAAATCGTCAATTCCAGCGACTTCAGATGCGAATCTTATACATCTTGTGCAATGTATACATCTAGTCATGATTGTTTTTATAAGTGGACCAATGTCTTTATCTTCTACAGCTCTGGAAAATGATAAAATTCACTCAATTGTAAAAACATGTTAACATATTATAAGAAAAAAAAAATGGGGAAAACCTTTTGCCGCTAAAATTTATATCTGTGAAACGACTCCTGTCACTTCCGAAAGCCATACTCTGATCTTGAAGATCACATTCACCTCCCTGGTCACAAATGGGACAATCTAAGGGGTGATTAACTAATAGAAATTCCATAACTCCTTCTCTTGCTTTTCTCGTCATATCTGAATTAGTTTTTATTCTCCATCCTTTCATTACTGGCATGGCACAGGCAGCAACTGGCTAAAATATTTTTTTACTACATAAATTCAAGTTTGCGATGACAATTTTTTTACTTAATACTTTAGATTATTATAAAAATATTATGCTTTATTTAAAAAAAAAGTTTATATTTACCTTAGGAGATTTTTCAACTTCAACAAGACACATTCTACAATTTCCAGCTATAGACAATCTTTCATGATAACAAAATCTTGGAATTTCAACGCCGACCATAGCAGCTGCCTAAAAAAAAAATAAAATAAATTTTAATAAAATTATGAAATTTTTTTTTTTTTTTTTTTAAATTGTGTTTAATATTTAAAAAATATAAAAATTTATACTTACTTGCAAAACGGTAGTTCCTGGTTCAACCATTACAGGTATGTCATCGATAAATACTTCGATTTTTTCTGGAGCCTTTGTGGCAGTTCCCCTTATAAATAAATTTATAAAAGGACCACTCAGGGCTCGAGAAAAAGGTACGTTTAAAGGCAATCTCAACATTTTTAAACCTGGAAAAATTAAATAAAAATATGTTAAATTCAAGTTGCTGATGATGATAAAATAAAAATAAAAAAATTATATTAAAAAAAAAAAAAAACGTCAGAGATTAAAACGAATAAAAATATATTTAAAAATAATTAAAAAAAAACCAACCTATTTAAAAAAAAAATAAAATACTTAAAATCTAGATAGAAGACAATATACAGGCGAAAAAAAAATATAAATCAAAATTTTGATAAATAATATATATTACATTTTAATAAAAATATGAACCTTCAATGATAGCAGACGTTAAGACTTTTTACAGTAGTGCATAAAAGCAAATGAAATTTCCCTAACGTTAAATCAGTGTTGCCAACTTTACAATGGGTTACGTTCCTTCTCTTACACCTTGATTAAGAACAAGTAAAACTGGGGTTTTATTTTTCTGTGTAATTTTCCTTTTTTTAATTTGTTAGCAATGAGTATCGGTGATTTGAAAACGCCAAAAGGTGTCAAAGACCTTAATTCTTATTTGGAAGATAAAAGTTACATATCCGGGTGAGATTTAATTATTATTTTGACGTAAATAATATTTTCACGTATTATTATTTTTTTTTTTCTTTTCGAAACATGTGGTCAACATTTTTATTGAATGAATGGATTTAAACTTACAGTTACGAGCCTTCGCAAGATGATGTCAAAGCGTTTGATTCGATGGGAAAAGCTCCAGGATCCGATACTCCAAATGCTTTAAGGTGGTATAATCACATAAAATCATTTAATAACGATGAAAGGAAAAAATTTCCAGCTGGAACTGGTTTTAAAACAACCAGCGTAAACAACGTCAGTAATGGTAAAGGAGATGATGATGATGATGTTGATTTATTTGCTTCAGACGAAGAAGAAGTAAGTTTTTCATTTTTTTTTTTCCATTATTATAAATTTAATCAATTACATTTTAAATTTATTTCCCATATTTTCAAAATTTAATTACAGGATAAAGAAGCGGAAAAAATTAGAGAGGAAAGATTAAAAGCATACAATGAGAAAAAATCTAAAAAAGCAGCAGTCATAGCAAAATCTAGCATCATATTAGATGTTAAACCGTGGGATGATGAAACTGATATGAAATTAATGGAGAAAAATGTTAGAACAATCGAAATGGATGGTTTGGTTTGGGGTGCATCTAAATTAGTGCCTGTCGGTTATGGAATTCACAAGTTACAAATTATGTGCGTTGTTGAAGATGAAAAAGTTTCAGTTGATGTACTCGTCGAAGAAATTGAAAAATTTGAAGACTATGTACAATCTGTCGATATTGCTGCCTTTAATAAAATTTAAATAATTTTATTTAATATAAAATTTTTTCTTTTTAAAAAAAAAAAAAATCATTATTATTTGTGTTTCATTTTTTTTTTTTTTTTAAATTTTTTTTGTTACACATAAAAAACAATGTTTTTATTACAATAGAGTTAATATATATATTGGAAAAAAGAAATAATTTCTTTTGCATTATTACTATTTTATCCATTCCATTTAAATTTTGCCATTTTGTTAACGACATTTCATTTGTCGAGTAAATTAAGTTTAATTTTACTCTTATATACAATTCATTTACTTCGAATAAGATGAAATGAAACAAATTTAATAAATAAATAATTGAAATTTATTAAAAATTATTTAAATTTTTTAATAATAAAAAAAGTTAATAAGTCTTTCTTTCTCAATTTAATAAATTAACTGAAATTTGACAATATCTGAAAACTTTATAATAGCCATAATGATAAATAGGTAAACTGCATTGACGACCACCTAAATAATGAATTCTTGCATAATCATCACAATCTAAATATCCATTTCCGTTACAATCCTGACAATAAAAAAAAAAAAATTTATTAATATTATACCGGTAGCCATTTTGTAAATTTTAATAAATAAATAAGGAAAACTCACTTGAGCATATTTAAAAATATACTGTTTTAATGTGGTAGCAGCACAATATGGATCATTAACGCAAGTTTTATAAGCACCCTTTCTTGAGGGATGATCCCCATAAAGAACGGGTGATCCAGAGTCTTCCCAATAATCCTTCGATATGAAAAAAGGTCCGCATAAATCTCCAGAACATCCGATTGTTAAATTACAATTTGTCGTTGCTTCGCATATGCATCCCAAACAAGCCGAAGTTAAATCGGGTATGAATAAATCATCGTATAATCTTTCTCCTTTTAATAAAAAAACAACCGAAAAAAAAAGCCGCCATTTTGTATTAAATTTTTATAATCAAACCGTCAATTAACATGGGATGTATTTTTTTTTTTTTAAAGTAGGAGTTAAATATAGATTTTAAATGTAATAATTAAATGTTAAAGAATTTTCATTTGATGTTAAACAATTTCCAAAAAAGAAAAATAACGTAATAATAATAATAATAATATTGACACATCCGTTTGGATGTGAAAAAGGGGGGGGGCGATTTCATACAAAAAAATATTTGTTGAAACATAAATAATTATGAATTAAATTAGATCATCGTCGTGATCGGGTGGTCAACCTCTTGTAGGCGTGTGGTTGGCATGTTACCACTTCTCAAGGTTACATAAAAAAATTATAAACTATAAAAGTATTCGTACAGGTATCTATCTATCTGGGTAGTTTTCAACAACGGTCAACATGATACACATTTAATGACGTAATAACCTCCTCCTCCTTCTTCTCCTCCTACTTTAAATCTATCTATCTATCTTGTATTGAAAATATTACTTAATATATCATCATCATCATTATTATTATTATTATTATTATTACTACATTAAATTGAAAATTATCATCATTATTACATTAAAAAATTGAGCAGTACAAAGTTTTAAAACTTTTAAAAAGTTTTTCTTCTTCTTTATTTTTTATTTATTTATTTTTTATTTAAATAATTATATATATTTAATTATTATTATTATTATTAATAATATTATTTTTCAATTGAAAACTTCAATAACGCAATGAAATTCATTTATTACTAAAACAAACAAAATAAAAAAAATATATAAAAATTATTTTTAATCATCAAATGTTAAATCACTAATTATCATATAGTTATTATTATTATTATCGTTAGTAAATAGACGTGAAAGATTTACAATAAAGTAAAAAAAAAAAATAAAAAGTTTTATTTTATTTATTTATTAATTTTTTGATTAAAAAAAAAAAAAAAAAAAAAAAAACTCACCCGAATATAACAACCCAGTGGCAAAACCCAGTTGAATAAAAAAAACAAGAGCGTTTTTTAATATTATCGAGGCCATTAGTGTGATATGTATAGATATATAGAAATCCGTACCGGACAATCTAAGAATTTATCATCAACTGATTCCATTGCGTGGGATGATTCACGGATTTATAGAAAATCAAAAGAACCCACACGTCCGAAGAAAGTCACACACCTTATGAGGAACACCAAAACATTAGGAGTGGAGACGACATATCGAAGGGTATCATAACAACAACGAAAAAATAACCGAAATTACAAATATAATATATAAGGGAATAATAATGCCTTTAATTTTTGCCTCCTCCTCCTCCTACCCCACCCACCCACCCACCTCCTCCCCCCGAACCAACCAATAGAGAAAAGCCAATGTCTAAACTATCAGGTAGATATAACATATACATATAATATTTTTTTTTTTTTTGGTTTTTTCAAGCGCCACTTATAAATACAAGGTTTGTTTGTTTTGTTTGTTTTGTTTGTTTGTTTGTTTGTTTTATATATATTCATTTTAATCGGTTTTACAATGGCTAGGTTTTTTAGATCTTCTTATACTATCTAAATGTCTTCTTTTCGCTCCTTCGGCAACAATCGAATCCAAACACCGTTCAAATTTTTTTATCAAATGAGTACATTTCAATGGTTCTTTTCCATTAGTCAAATAACAGGTACCAGCATCATCTACCAATCTGGGACAAGAAACTTTTATCGGTTCCGGTGATAATCTCCTTATTGAATTTTCCAATCTATTGAATTCATTATCCGTTACTCTTTTAGCTTCTGAATATGTGTCATCTATGCAATGTAAACGATCCCGCCAAAAATCATCTATATTTTTATTCCTGTAAATAAATACGTATACACATCAATTAATCTTTCTATACTTGATTATTAACTTATAATAATTAAAAAATAAATAAATAATAATAATAATAATAATCATTTAAAATTTAACTAAGACACTCACACTCACAGTGAGTACCAAAACAATTTGAAAACCTTGAATTTTAACAATTATTATTATTATTAATGATGATTTTGTAAGAAATAAGTAAAAATAACATGAAAAATTATTATGGGTAATTAAAAAAGTTATTATTTTACCACATTTAGCAAAAAAAAAAAAAAAAAAACATAATATTAGAGTGTTTATATCAATCTTATTTAAATCATTTGAATATTATGTGTAGGATATTATTATTATTAACTTGTTTTTTCCAATTAAATAATTTCATTTTTTTAAAAATAAAATATTTGTATATCAAGATAAAAGTATAAACATGAAACATTTACATAAAATAATCATTTTATATATATAAAATAAAAAACATGTTTTTTGTTACCATTCCAACCATTTTTAGGTTTTTGTTAAGAGCAACCAATTAATTATTATTATTATTATGTTGGATGGGGTTAAACTAATAATGTTTTTATTTTTAATTTATGTAGGATTAAATAATAAATTTCAACCTTTTTTCTTTGTCTGTAGGACTGTCATCGGCTATCAATGGTAGCCTTTGAACGGCGGCATCAGACAAAGTCACAACGTTTAATATATCTGGATTTTGAAGAGTTTCTTTACATGGTGCACTTTGTGAGCCCCCCATATTTTTTTTTTTAATGACACGATTTTTTATTTTTTTAAATATTTAATTTAATCATTTGTAAAATTTAATTATATTGACTTTTTTTTTTTAAACATGGAATTTATAATTTACACTCGAAATAATTTTAAAAAAAAAAAAAAAAAAAAAAAAAAAATTGTGAAACAGATATACCGAAAAAACGTTACATTGCGCTTAAAATTTTAACTTTGTTTGTTTTCATTTTTGACATTGGCAGCAATGACTCGAATATTTTTCGAATGTTTTTCAAAAATCTTAACGTTTTTTTTTTTTATTTTTGTTTTTTTTTCAAACGGGTTAAATGAAAAAAGAACGTTTCGAATAATAATATTGTAGAATTGTTTTCAATATTATTTTTTTTTTCTGTTAAATTAATTGGAAACGATCGTTTGGTATATATTTTTTAACCGTTAAACCGTTTCATTTTTTTTTTAAATTTTAAAATGGCCGTGAATCATACGTACGGTGTCAAAGGTTAGACAACTACATATATATTTTTGGGAGTTATTTATAACTTTGATGATTCCTGTCAAAATTTTAATTCGAAATTCATGCAAAGTAAGTGTTATTAGATTGTACGAATTGAAATATCAAATCCTACGTTTGTATATTTTATTAACGAGGTTATAATAAATTACCTTTTGAACCTTTTTTTCTTTTCAATTTGAATTGATTAACATCATTATTACTTTTCGAGTAGGTGTTTTTTTTTTTTATAATTCAAAACAAAATAAAATTAGTTTAAATTAAGCTTTTCTTTTTCATTGTCTACTCTCTCGACAAAACAAAACATGATAAATGACTTCTTTAATTATTTATTATTATATTGTGTAAGTTTATTTTAAGTAGAAAGAAGAATAATTGATTTAAAACATAATCGAAACAAAATTTGTGTTGTTATTATTACAATCGTTTGTAATGTTTATTAGCTGTTAATCATGTTAAAGAATGTCTTTAATTAAGCTTATTTTTAACTCTTCGAGTGACATTACAGTTAAATTTAACACAGGATAATTATTATTTGATAAACATTTATAAATTACCTACAATTACTTGAATTTTAAAAAAAAATGCTCATTTCAACCTTATGCATCATTAGTTATTTACATATGGTAAAAAAAAAACTTAAAATTTTTAATGTTGTATCAACATTTTCAAGGTCTGGTAATTAAAAATGATCATTATTATTATTTAGTAATTTATCAAAACGTTAACAACATGAGTTTCTCTTTCCTTCTTACTGAATTTTATTCATGATTTTGATTCCCACACAAAAAATTTTCATTATCATTATTATTGTAATCAAACTATTACTTTTACTTATTTTAGTCGCTTGAATTATTTCATCAAATTCATGAATTAAAAGTTTCTTAAAGATTTTTTCGACACAAGTTAATAAATATAATTATTTAAATACAGATTCATCATGAAACAAAAGAATTATTCAAATGAATCATTTTAACACATGTGGCCATTAATTAAAAATGAAGGAATTATATTTAAAAAAAAAAAAAAAAGAATCAGTAGGTGATTTAGGTTCATTATATCATACAATATAACAAATAACACAAATCGGAATCCTTGGGGGGGGGGAAAAAAAAAAACAAATTTTTTTCATTCCTTAATTACTTTTTAAGTGTTAATTTTAAGACTTTGAAAAAAAAAAAAATTCCCCCCTCCCTCATACCCCTAAATTTAATTATACAGGATTTAATAAAAATAAATATTCATTAATAATAATAATAATAATAATAAAGCAAATTGTTAATATTTAAATACCAAATTAATATAAAATAATAATTCAAACAATTATTAAATACATCAAGATCATTCGTTATGAGTTTTTCATTTTACATAAAAACGTTTGAAATGATGTTGAACGTACTACCCCAATTTAATCACAAGACGAATAAAATCAAAAAAAATAGAGGGGAGGGGGCGGGGGGGTGAAAAACAAACAATACAAAGCATTGCAACAAATAAAAAATTATTATAACATAATTTTTTCGAGGTAGTAAAATATTCATTATTTGACACAATTACCATATCTCTTCAACTCTATTCGAATAAATAATAATAATAATAATAATAATAATAATAATAATAATAATAATAATAACTATACATCAACTATTTTTACACAATCTTTGGTGTTTTATTTTTATCAATAATAATAATAATAAACATAAAAAAATAAAAAAATAATAATAATTTAAAGCTAAAAAAAAATAATAATTAAATTGCCATTGAAATAAAATAATCACAAATAATAATAATAATAATAATAATAATAATAATAATAATAATAAAATAAATAATTAACTAAACATTGATTTAAATGATAATGATAATAATAATAAAAATTCATTTAAAAAAAAAAATTTTTTCTTTTGCGACTCAAAAATTAATAATATGTCTTTTTGGTGCTTTTTTCAAAATTCAGGTACGACAAACCTACATAAAAAGGCTCCTTTTTTCCCCCCTCTCTCTCTATCTCTCTCTTTCTCTTTATCATTTTACATTTGTTTAAATTTAATCACAAATATAAATATATTTTAATTTCGAATTTAAAAAAAAAATTATGGCACATTAAATTAAATATTTTTGTACTCGATTACAACATTATTTAAATCATTCATCATTATTATTATTATCATCATTATTTTATTAATTATTTATTTAATATTTTAATTTATAATTAACGGTTTATTTCTTTGGTTATTTATATATTTTCACCCTATTTTTATCATTTGCACAATGAAAAATTTTACTCAGTGTTAAATTATTACATCATTAGAAATGTGCTTTCTAATTATTGCAACAGACGAAAACCTGTGATGTTAGGTACAAACCACTCATTATTATTATTATTAATTAAAAGACATGAAATTCCTTGCAAACGAATAATAAGAATTATAAATAAATTAAAGTTATTTTCTTTTACATTATGAAAAATAATAAACTACTCTGAATCCTTTTTTGTAAAAAGTGATTTTTAAATCGTAATTAACATACCAATCATTTAAAATGGGTATCATTATCAATGATGAGTACTAAAAATGGTACCTATCGTTTATTTACTTTCTCTTTCATTTCGCAAAAATTTTTCCATAAGTAAAAAAATACAAAATTCGATTTTTTTCCCCAATATGTAAAAGAAAATAAATTAAGAATGATTTTATTTAAAAAGTATAAAATCATTCGCGGTTATTATTATCAGTCTGCGTGTTAGATTATTTATAAAAAAAAAAATTTATTTCCTTATGATGGTATTTCCCTACAAATCACTTGAGTCATTTCTTTCAACGGTTCCAATTCTTTGTTACTGATCAATTCAAATTCTTTAACAAAATAATAAAAATGTTTGTAACAAGTATTGACATGAGGTTCCTAAAAAACACAAACACAAAATACATTATTTATCCCAAATTTAAAATTTATAATCCTAAAGAGAGAGAGAGAGAGAGAGAGGAAAACTTACTGCACCGATTGTTACTATCCTATCAAAATGATGTATGTAAACGTGAACAAAAACTCTAAATAACCTTGTTAATATTTTTTTGCAAAGAGGTTGAAAGGTTTTCGGAAAAGGTATGTCCATGGTCACTGGGAAAAGAGTTTCATCGTTTATTTGAGCTTCGATCCAATCCATCAATAAACTAATGTATTGGGGAGCTGGTAAAGGTGTGGGTTTTTTATATTTGGCACCATCTGCCCATAAATATTCAAATTTATGTCCGCCAGACATTGTCGGACATGTAGTTTCGGTGCACCATTCCGATATTGTACCATAAATGAGATTAATTCTGTTAAAAAAATCTACGACTGAAAATAAAAATAAAAACTTATTATCATTATTATAAAAAAAAAAGGAAAGAAAAGAAAAGAAAAATATCAACACACCATGAACTGCAATCCAATCATTCAATTCTTCTCCGGGTGGAAGTTTAACGACTGAACTTAATTTTATGCCTGAATTTAATGAAGCTTGAGCATGTTTGTGTAAAGAATACCTTAGCGTACCTGGTGTAAATTTTTTTCTAGGTCTAAAAGTCTAAAATCAAATAAATAAATAAAAGTAAATAAATTGCATTTGAAATGCGCATTTAACATTTGACCTTACCTCAAGGTAAATTGCACAGTAAAAAAAAAAAAAAAAATTTGCCAAGTCGAAACGAATCGAACCGTTATAAAAGCAAATAAATTTAAATTAAATATATAAAAAGATGTTTTAAAAAAAACCGTTGTTATAAATGACGATTTGTAACATTGAAGAACGATAACTAAATATTGTTTTTGTATAAATTTTTCAAACAGTTAAAAAAAAAGACGATACGACTGTCAAAAGTACAAGTGTTGTAATAATCAGTTACAACAAATTTTAAATAAATAATTTTTTTTTTAAAAAAAATGCATTAAAATTTTATTTAATTACCTTTCCCTTTTGAAAAAATTCTATAAAACCAGCGAGAGCCATGTTTTATACTTTTTAACACGGCAAATTCAGTAAAATTTTATAAAAATAAATTATTCACATGACAGAAATACCGATTCTCTACTTATTTACTAAAAAATGCTTCCAGCAGAATGAATAAAATAAAGAAGGCTGTGAATCTGCAGCTATGCACTGTTGCCTTTTTTATCTAAAGTTTATTTCTTAGTTTTTACGCCAAGTCATTTATATTTTAAACTATAACGAATTTTTAAAAAAAAATGTTATAAGTAGAATTAGCGTTACACGATTTCAGTTATACATTAAAAAAATTTCTCGTCTTTTTATTTAAAAAAAAAAAATTTCCGTTATGTTTTCTTTTAATAATCATCTCTATGTAACACAAAATCGTGTGTTGTTGACAGTTTAATTAGTATAGTGAAACTCGAGGGAAATTTTTAATTATTTCATCAGGAATTTTTAGAAATGTCGGACAAGAGAAAAATAGGACTTAACAAACCTCCTGTACCTGCCAGACCTAAAAATTTGGTCGTTTTAAATTCTAAACATTTACCTAAACCACCAGAAATATTTTCGTATGTTTTAAAAAAAAAGTGGGCTTGGTCATTTTTGTTTTAAAAATAATTTTAAATTTATTTTTTTTTTTATTTAGATCTGAAAATGTTACTAATTTTATAAAAGATCTTAATTTGGATATTAAAGATGAAGTAAATAGTGTGCCTTCTAAAATAACTAAACAATTTAATCCTAAAAAAAATGACACTGTTAATAGTGATGGTGAAGAAGATGCATATGGTTACTTAGAACCATTATCATTATCAACATCTGATATAAACTCTGGGACAAAAAATATGAATGGATCAACTCTAAAGAAAAGTATTGTAAGTTTAAAATAATGAATTATTTACTTTTTGATAAATTTACAATTAAATAATAATAATAATAATCGATAATAATAATGAATCTTGTAATTAATAAACCTTTTTCTTTTTTTTTTTTTTTTTTCGTTTCGAAAGGATGAAAATTTAAAATTAGGTGAAATATTTGACAAAATAATGATGAGAAGTAATTCATCTTCAGTTGGTAAGTTAATTTTCATGAAATTTTGAAATAACAATCATGATGGTGTTAGTCGAATTTGAATAAAATTTTCAATTATCGTCATCCCAGATTTACAAAAATGAAATACTAACTTACTAGTTACAATTTTATCGATAATAGTTTTTTTTTTTTAGAATCACCAGAAGGAGAATCGATAAAACATCAAATGCCAGTTAACCAATGGCAGAGACCGTTACCTCTGCCACCGACTGAAGGAAAGTCTGAAGTAACATCAATGCCTTGGTACAAAAAAATAGACAGGAAAAAAGGAGAAGAAATACTAAGAAATGGTATGTGAAGAATTTTTTTTTTTGCACCACCTTCATTTTCCTACGACATCTTTTGTAATTTCAGGTATTGATGGATACTTTTTGGTCAGACCGTCATCAAATGCAGATACTTATTTAACATTAACACTTTGGTACAACAATAGAACATATAACATTCCGATCAGAAAAAGAAAAGATGGTAAATTTGCATTAGGTACACCTAAGACAAATGAACAGGTACACATAAACATAACTTCAAATTTTTTTAAAATAAAAACATGTTTCTATATGTAATTATGTTTTTAGTGTTTTGATTCTATTGAATACATGGTGAAAAACTATCAATCGGAAAAATTAGTCTTATACAGTAATGGAGTTCAAACTGGAAAAACTCTTTTGACTAAATATCCGCCATGATTAAAACAAATTATTTTAATATATTCAGAAGAAGCTGACAAAATATATCATTATTATTACATTTCAAGTTCAAATCAAAGTACAGTTATTAAATTATATATATTTATTTTAATTTTAAGTTATTTAGGTTTTAGTTTTCTTAAAACTCGAACTTTTATTTATAATGACTTTTATGGTTACGAAAGATATTAATTCGACATACTTAATGTTGTACCAAAGGGTTTAAAAAATCAAACAAAATGTACAAAAAAGTTGTATTATTATTATTATTATTATTATTATTATTATTGATTGATTGATAGATTATAACGTTGCATCATTTAAATTATTTCTAGTCTTTATATTTCATTAATATTTTATGTATTGTTATATTACATATTAAATATTTTTATATATATATTATAGGCACTATAAATTTTTTGTTATAAAATTGTAAATTTTTATCAAAATATATATATTTATAATTTTTTTTTAATAAAAGACATTATTAAAAAATAACAAATGATTTAACTATTTAATTTTTTTCCTTATTTATTCGCCTCAATTTTTGATACTTGATCAGATAGTATCGATTGAGTTTTATATATGCCATATAAAATAGCCATGTGACAAATATTAAGAGATAAAGAACTCATGGTAGTGCTAGGGTAAGTATTCCAACATAATTCAATTATACCTAAAATTGAAAGTCTTGTCGGGATCGAATAATGAGTTGACCACAATAAAAATGGCAGCGAGTGAAAATACCATATGTAAAATTGATAGTGTAATGATCTGCTGCAAGAAACTCCGATAAAATTCGATAAAAACATTGGCATGAGAAATAATTGAGATGAAGTACTCATGTTAAAAGTTAATTTTTTTTTCAATTGTGGTTTTATATATTTTTCTAATTTTTTTAACTTGGAATAACTTTTCATATATAAGGCAGACGTTTTGTAAAAAACAGCTAAAAGTAACAAATGTAGCAACAGTAAAGTTATGTGAAATTTTTTACTTAAAAAAATATCTTCTGGTAGAAATCTCCAATTTACAGTCCACTCGTATAAAAATACTCTTCCTAAATTAAAAGCATTTAAAATATAATTGATTGGATTTGTTAATAAGAAGGGTAAAGCAAGAATTATTTGCAATCCGGCACATATAGCTAACTGTTTAAGCGTCTCTTTCAAGCCTAATGTTGTAAGGTATCCTAAGAGCAAAGCAGGTGCAAAAAGCAAAATATTCATTTTAACAGAAACTGCTAAACTGTATAGAAAACTACCCAAGTTCCATTTGAAATCTAAAAATGCATTTAATGATGCATACAACAAAATAACAGCTATTGAATCATTAAACAATCTGAGAGCAAATATCGAATGAATTCTGTAAGAAGTCAAACAAGTTAAAATCAAAACGTAAGGAGGTAATTTTTTTGATTTTATGTATATTCTCAATACAAGTATTAAATTGACTAAATATAACACTCCGAAAATATATTGAGCGAGAAGAATATTTTCACCTTTACTTGTTAAAAAATATAAACCTGTAAAATAAATTTTGTTTTAAACTAAAATGATTAATAAAAAAATTTATTATTGAACTTACCCGAAAATATCCAAACGAAGCCAGCTGGATACACCAAAGGTCCGGTGTCACCTATAAATAGACAAAAAAAAAAAAATATATATTAGTTAAATATCATAATTAATCACAATGATTAGGTTATGTATAAGGTATGTATTTACCTTTTAGAAGAGAATAATCGAAAGTTCCATTTAAAAATCCCTCCACTTCTTGCATATATGCTTTCCAATCAATTTCCGTATAATTAATGTAGTTGACAATAAAAAAATTAATGAATATTTCTGCTAATAATAAAAAACATGCTACTGGAAATAAATTTGATGGATCTGTTAGAATCAATTTAAAAAAATTCAAATTTATATAAGTATCAAAAAATTTTTTAATAGAAAAATATATTGGAAAATTATCCTTTCGGTTTTTCGGTCTCGGAGCCATTTTTTATAATTTTAACCGGAAAGTGAATGTTTACATATATCGAGAGCTTTTTCTGCACTTAACAAAAAATTTGACAATTTTTTTTTAAGTTGAATTATCGCTTTGATTTCAATTCAAAATTTTTATTTTTTATTTACGAGATATCTAAATTTAAAATAGTTGAATTTTTATTAAAATTTTTCAAAGTTTTATGTAATTATATTTATTTTAAGTGTGAGATGGCATATATGGTACATTGTCACGTGGGATAGTTTCTGATTACACGGAATAAACATGATAAATTTTATTACCACATAGAAAGATAAAAAAAAATGTTTTTTAAAAAATTTAAATTAGTCGTTTTGAATTTTTACTAAATACCATGCTTGAAGGCCTGGCAACATGGGTTTTAAAATATTATTTAGGCAAATATGTAGAAAATTTAAACACAGATCAACTAAGCATAGGGTTATTAGAAGGTAAATAGAAAGCTAGATTGATTATATTTAATCATATATTATGTACTTATTTATTAATACTTAAGAACGCAGTTTATTTTTTACCTTTTTTTTTTAAATAATAATTTTAATTTATTTAACTTTTACGACATTTGATTGTCTCGAATGATGCATCTATTTTGTCATCGCTATTTATATTTATGGTAAAAAGTTTTCTAAAGTTATTAATTAGAGTCATTGAAATAATTATTCATTTTATATCATTTCCAAAAAAAAAAAAAAAAAACAACAAAAAAAAGTTAATTTAAGATATTATATAAGAAACGATATCATATTATTTATAGGTCAGGTAGAATTAGAAAACCTTCCGTTAAAAAAAGAAGCATTACGTCAAGCTGGCCTACCTATACAAATAAACGCTGGATTTATAGGAAAAGTTAAACTTCAAATACCCATTCGTAATATAAGAACTGCGCCATGGGTGATTCTTATAGAAAAACTTTATTTGGTGGCTGGTCCCATTAATTTAGATGAGGTAATTTACAATATTAAAACCCATTTTTTTTTTTATTATCTTAAATATATATTTAAAAATTATTATCATCATATTAATTTAAAGTGGGACGAAGAAGCTGAAATACAAGCTTTACACGAACAAAAAATGAATGCATTGGATGCATTAGAAGCCCAATGGAGAGCAACTATTGAAAATCAGGATCAAAGTTATTATGCATCAAGTTATTCTTCTTGGTTGAACTTTGGTACATCCATAATTACCAACATTGTAGAAAACCTACAGGTAAATAAAATACTTATTTTTAATCATTCAAAAATTAATACTCTTAAAAGTTTTCGACTTTTATCAATAGTGGCCTACTTTATAAAGACACACACAGAAAATTGAAACTTTAATTTAAAGTAATAAGTATGTAGCCTGGAACAGAGGCACTATTTCCCTATAGAGACTAAGTTAATTTAGTTCCTAAGTAATTTTTAACTGGTCTTTCATATCTTTTAAAGCTCAATATTCCCTGATTTCTAATAGTTTCCTTTGTTTTGAAGTCATTGTTGTCGTTGGTTTTTTGGCTGTTAATTGGAGAACGATTACATTTAGAAGCAGAATTTTTCAAGGTATTTTATTAATAATATTTCCTTCCGACATTAAAAGTTTTTAAGACATTAATAATTTTATTATTAGAAGTATTCTAACTCAAAACTATCAAGTACAAGTAAATTAAGTAAATATATATATTATATAGATGCTCATTTTCCCAACATCATCACATAATAAAATTATAATTTTTATTTTACATTTTTGTTTTCATTAATGTTTGATTTCAAATGATGGGTAATAATAGTTTAAAAAGAACATTTTATTATTTTTCTTGTGAATTATGTTACAGCTAAATATTACTGACGTTCACTTACGATATGAAGACAATATGTGTATTCCTGATCAGTGTTTTACTTTTGGTCTTGCCATTGACAGCTTGGTCGCTCAAAGTTGCAATGAAAATTGGGACCCAGGTTTTGATTCTGGTCCCATAGGTTACAAAATTGTTGAACTTTGTAGGTTTTCAATTTACTGGGATGATAGCACACTTTCGGATTTGATTGCAAAAAAAGATGATTCAGATTTTATGGTAAGAATAAAAAATATATGAATTAATAATTATATTTATAAATATTACAGTGATGATCAGGCAATGTAAGCAAAATGAAAAAAAAAAGAGTTTTTAGTCAGACTTACATTCTGCAACTTATTTTTCTTTGAATTTTTTTCACAATTTATTTTCCAAGTTGAATAGGTTAAGTTTCTTTTGTTTTCTCTGTGAAAAATTATTAATTTGAATTATTAATCTTTGTTTTTGCTGTATTAAAATTGCAAGCATATTATCGACTGATTGATTTGATAAGATTGTATGATGTTTGATTTTGATCGACTAAATTTTTAAAATGATAAACTTAAACTATTCGAATGGATGAATTTCAGGAAATGGCTGGAGGCAATAATAAAAAAGGAATTTTGTAATTTTTCAAGATGATTAAATGATCATTAATTAAGTTTTGAAATGAAATATATATATGCATTGCCTGATTTCCTTTTTTAATTTTACCCAATGCTTAGACATTGTTATAGGCTACCCACTTACATGCGATTAATAATTTTTTAATTTATTTATCAGGAATTTATGGGTAAAGTGGCTTATAGAGGCAAACATTTCGTATTGAACCATGTTTCTGGTATTGCACGCATAAAGAGGAACAGGAGTTCAGAACCTTTAAGATCAAAATCAACACCAAGAATAGTTTGTGATGTTTTGTTCAACGAATTTCCTATCAGAATCAGTGATGTCAGTATATCCTAAGATTGTTTTTCCCTTTTTTTATTTTGAGAAAATATGAAAAGAAATTAATGATTTTCAGAGGCAATATTCTCAAATGATACATTGGTTGAGAGGAGTGGCAATAATTAGCACTCGAATAAAAAATCACAAATTCCGTCCTCAAGTTTCGGTTTTCGAAGACCCCAGGGCATGGTGGAAATATGCTTACTTAGCTGTTTTACACCAAATCAGGCCTCATAGATATTCTTTGGATATATTATTAAAAAGGTTAAAAGAATATTAGATAATAATAATAAGAAAATTTTTTCAACCACCTCATTACTTATAAAAATGAATTTTATATTCTTTCTTTTTTTTTTTTCTTTTCAGGATAAAAGATAATGTTAGTTATGTAAAAATTTTCAGTAAAGTTTTATGTTCTTCCAATCGTTCAAAATCTCTAACGGAAGAAGAAAGGGAAACAATGGTTCGAATTGAATACGAGTTCACTTTTGACGAACTTAAAATTTTACGAGAAATTGCAATGTTTCGTGCTAGTCCTCCCCCTCCTCCTCCTTCCTCTAATTCAAAAATAGTTGATTCGGGGAAAAAGAATTTTCTTTCAACGTGGTTTCCACAGTGGTGGTATTCGACGTCTCTAACGGATTCTCAAACCCCTGAAATAAACACAAGGCTGACCAGTTTGGATGAAGATATCATTGATGTTTTCGCGGGTTCTAGCGACACGACTTTCCTTAAAAGAGACGTCGTTTTCGGCCATTTTAATTTTTCACTGAAACAAGGAACTATTAATTTGTGCACTGCTATTTTCGAACATAAAAAAATTCAGTAATTATACATGCATACGCATTAATAATTGATAATTTCAATGTGCAATGTTTTGCGATCGTAGTTTAAACTTATCAATTTGATAAGTTGAATTTATTTATTAGTTTCAGATCAATTATGGAACTCCAATTTGAAAAAGTTCTCGTTGGATTCGAATATCGACCCAGAACGAATTCATACAAAACAACATTGTCTTTAGGAAGCATTTATCTCAAAGATAGATTGACCAAAGAAACAGTTTTTCCGGTACAAATAAATAATATTCGTAAAGTGAAAATATTTTAAAACTTATAAAAATACATTCAAAACGTCTTTCTTTCTCAATTGCAAGATGTTGGTGTCTCCTCAAATTCATGATAGATTTCCCTGCGGTGAACCGAAACGATCCATAACACAAAATTTGTCAAGATTGCTTAGCCATGCTATATCGAGTCCCAGCGGTGGTACAAAATCCGCGGATGAAACACTTTTTCAATTATCTTATGAAATTAAACCCCTTAACAGTAATGCTGACTATAGGTAAATGAAATTTTCTTCCTATTTATCAAGCCGCCATTATTATTAGAAGGAAGAGAAATAAATGGTTTTTCTTTTTTTTTTTTTTTACAGAATACTAATGAAAACTCAATCTCTCGACATCGTTTACAATCCGGAAGCGATAAATTGGTTAACTGATTTTTTTACAAAACCTCTTCATCAAACGACGAATACAAATTTAAGAGCAGCAGCCAGAAAGAAATATCAGGCGATCAAGGCGGCCACTAAAAACGAATTGATTAAAAATTGGGAAAAAATATTGGCCGGTG
The DNA here is from genome assembly GCF_000006295.1 of Pediculus humanus corporis. Classification (NCBI taxonomy): domain Eukaryota; kingdom Metazoa; phylum Arthropoda; class Insecta; order Psocodea; family Pediculidae; genus Pediculus; species Pediculus humanus. The sequence continues at coordinate 904,178 of NW_002987093.1, forward strand.
ATTTAGTGAGTGTGGATTCTTTTTTTTATTCCCCCCCCTCTCCCCTCCGACCCCAAAAAAAAAAAAAAAAAATTAAAAAATAATTTTTTTTCGTTTTTCTTTTTTTTTTTTTTTTTTTTTTCTTTTTTTTTTGTTTTTACTTTTGTAGGAAGCTCCCAAGTGGAGCATAAAAGCCGATGTTGATATTCAGGTTGTTAAACGAATCTCTCATTGAAACCCTTGCTTGTTTGTTAAATGTCTGTGAAGTCCCTGTTTAACAGCCCTGTGTGTTGGTTTTTTTTTGGATATAATTTGATGTTGTGTTGTAACAAACAATTTTAACGGTCTTTCTCTATATTTAATGTTTTTTTTTTTTTTTTTTTTTTTTAATTAGGCGTGATATACCGACGTGTAAAATAATAATGTTTATTGGGTAGTTAGGCAGGGACCGATTTTTCAATCATTATTATTATTTATTTTGTCTCGATTGTTTTTCTAAAAGTATATCACGTCGTTTAATGTTACATAACGCCAAGTATTTTTATTTTTAATGGTTTGTTTGTTTTTTTTTTTTTTTTTTTTTGAATTTTATAGAGTAATAGAAAAACTTGGGAAATAGATTTGGACATATCCGCACCTCAAATAATATTCGTGGAACATTTTTGTGATAAGAACGCTGTGATTGTCGTTGTTGATTTTGGTCACCTGCATTTTAGCAATTGTAATAACGTTAATCAAAAACAATTAATTAAGAAAGAAAGCGACGACGAAGGTATAGAATGTTCTTTACAAGCATATTAACTAAAAGTAAAGTAAAAAAAATTAGATCGTCATTAATTATATATAATTTTTTATTGATTTTTCAGAAGCGTACGAAACACCCTGTTCGACGCCACCCGGTAGCGGGACAAGTCCTACCTTTTTCGAACCTCAGAGCATGAAAAGATCATCCCTAAATGAATTAATATTGCATAATAAACTCTACGACCGTTACGAATTGGAGTTGAGCGATATGCAAGTTTTGGTTGGAAAAGTGAGAGATAATTGGAAGTATGCTCATTTGAAAGGAACATCGACTCTACACGTTTTGGATAGGTTTAATATATCACTACAGGTAGGGTAAATTAGAAAAAGTAAAATGGCTCTTTGTGCAGATGTAAAAAAAAAAGTTGAAAATTTATTGAATGCGTAATTGTCGGAATGATTCGAAGGTGGAGCGAAGAATAGTTCATACGACGGATCCTCAATTTCCCAGCTTAACATTTTTTGGTAACTTGCCTCGTCTCGTCGTGCACGTCAACGAGCAAAAAATTTCCGCTCTAAGAGCGATTTTGTCAATGATGACCGATCAAGGACTTCCTTCTCCTCTGCGATCATCCGAACCTTTTGTCGATAACGAATCGGAGGGGAAAAATGAAACTTGTCAGGATGAAAATATTTTTGAAGATCGCATGAATGAAATATCGAAGTTGATTATAATGCAATTCACGGTTCAGCATTTAGCTCTCGAGGTAAAGTCGTATCAGAAAATGAGAAAATTCTGTAGGAAAAAAATTTTAATTTAAATGACGAGTGAATAATATTTATTTCAGGTACAATCGAGGAATAGAAGCATAGCGGAATTGCAAGTGAGCGGAGTTAGAGCTGCTTCGACCATACGACCATTCGATACTTCAGTAACTCTCAGCGTGCACTCGCTGCTTTTGGTAGATGCTTTGCAAACTTTTGGACGCGATTTCGAATTATTAGTGGCATCTCATAAACATGTCGTGTACGTTTTATTATTAACCTGTTTAGCGTTTTTCACGAATGGTTTATTTACCTTCTCGAAAAAAAAAACATTCTTATTTCAGCATTGATAGTCTGAGTGGGAGTATAAGAGATAGTGAACCGACTTCTCCCATTCCTCCGGGATCGCCCGAACCCATAGAAAACCTCATATCTCCGAACGCTTTCACCCAAGCCGTCAATCACTTACAACATAAAGGTAATGCGAATGGGTTTGTGATATCTTTAATACTTCAATTATTACTTTTTCAAAATAATGATGATTTTTTTTTTCAACCGCAGCATCTCCTCCACAATTCAATACGGGAGTAACATCTCCTATGTACATGCCCTCTAACATGGTGTCTTCACCCGTTCTCCACGCCGTTTCCCCCGTCATACCCGATACGGAAGCTTTAATTAGCGTAGAATTAACTTTTGTCAGCGGTTCTTGTCCCGGTCACGGTGGTCAACCACTTCAAATAGCAGCCATTCAATTCAACAACCTCGATATAATCGGTGAATTTTCAAAAATAAATTAAATTAAAATTAAATTTTTTATTAACGAAAGTAAATTTTTGGTCTTCTTTTTATTATTTTAGCAAATCAGGAAACCATTGTAGAATTAATGGGTTTCGTGAGGAGAGTGTTTCCGGCATCGAAGACGGTGCCGATACGTCCTTCGCCCGTGGAAAAAGGTGTCTGCTTTGCGTCTTTAAGTTTCAAATTAAATGATTATCGTTCAATACGATCCGTTCCTTATATAAAATTCATATTTTAATTTATTTTAGAAATTGAAAAGTCTAAAACTGAATCGTTATCACATCAGAGTTTGGGCGATGAAAATTTTTACAGCGAACAAATTCCGGCAAAGACAGAAGTGACTTTCGACTTTCACAGATTGAATGTTTTACTCCTGAGAGCCGTGGCCAAAGATGGTTGTTTGGTGGGAAGGAAAATTTGTACGGCTACTATGATGCAAGCAAAAATAAAAGCCACAGTTGGTAAGAAATTATTTCAAATCGAACAAACTGTTGATGATGATAGTTAAGAACAGCATCATTATCATTACCCGTTACCGTTGCAGGAGATGAATTAACCGTGGAAGGATCGCTTGGAGGAATACAAATCGTTGATTTAACACCCGAAGGAATGAAGCATCAAAGAATACTCAGCGTGGGTGCAGATCCATTGGGAAACGATACAATGGCGGATTTGTCAGCCGGATTGTATTCTCTGTCTAATTTCAACAGCGATAAAACCGCGTTTGGTTTCAGTGTCAAAAGATCTCTTCAATCCGATACTCAAAGTAATCCTTTGTTTTGTTTTTTAATTTTGAAAATAAATGCGACTACTTACGTGTGATGTTGTTTTTCTTTTTGTTTGCAGACGGTGTTGATGTAAAAGTAAGGTTGGCATCCGTGTGGTACACTCATTCATCGCTCCTCGTTAAAGAACTTCAATCTTGCGCTACGGATTTCAAACAATATTTATCAAATCTTGCTAGATCCATTAAATCGGCAGCTACTGAAATGGCGATCGGTTTAGTTCACGCACGGTAATTTAATTTAATTTAATTTAATTTAAATTTTTTTTCTTGTTAATTATTTATAACTTACATTTTTTTTTTTCGGAATTAGAGCTGAAGCTTTGGCTCAAAGTTTGTCAATGTCCGGACGATTGTCTGCTTCACTTTACGGCGGATCAAATTTCGACATAAGCTCTCCGAAGAAAAGAAGAAGGAGTTTTACGCAATCGGCGGAAACTCTCGGTAACACTCCTTACACGCCGTATTCACCCGTGGATGATGACGTGTTGGACAGTATAGAAATTCGTTTGGATGTCGTTTTGGATACTCCGGTCATAATTTTACCCATGTCTCCGACAAGTGATCAAGTCTTTGTAGCTCATCTGGGAAAAATAACGGTAAAATTGTATTAAATTTTTATATTAAAAAATTACAAAAAATAAAAAAATTTTTTAAAATATTCAGGCAAGAAATACTCACGTGGAAAAACCGGATTGTTGGAGTTCGAAAATAGAAAAATACAATATCGAAATTCGGGACATGAATTTATATTCTGTAACGATGGCGAGCAACTTGACAAATGTCACGTTAAAGTTAGTTTATTTTTTATTTTCCATAATTGAATTTTAATAATGATTTCAATCAATGATTGATTTTATTTTGTGTTGTTCTTCAGTATGACGGGTGATACGATTTTGCCAAGGCCTGAAAAAATGTACGCTTCCTGCGATGGCAAACCAATACTTCACAATACAGTAATAGAAATAGTAACCGAAAGACAAATAACGTCTTCTATGAACAGATCATGGGATTTCGATTTAGAACCCGATTGGGAATCGAATCAAGTACAGGTATGCGCATTAAAAAATTAAAAAATTTATTAATTTTTAATTCCTTTTTTTTTTTTATAAATGAAATTTTTTTTATAGATAAACGGTTGCGTCGTGGGTCCGTTAAAAGTTTCTCTCACGCGTGAACAATACAATCAATTACTCGAAACGATAAATAATTTATTTATAAAAATTTCGGATTCGACGGAACCGGAAGTCGCCCCACACGCTACGAAATTAGGGGATATACAAGAAGAAGATAATGTCGATTCCATGTTTGGCGTTTCCACTCTTAGTTTGGATCCGGCGTTGAGAGCGAAAATGCTCAATTCGACATCGGTCGGACATTCGTTCAAACCATCCATAACTAATTCTTCTTCTTCTTCTTCCTTAGCCTTGAGAGGTTCAATTATTATTTTTAATGATTTTATTAAGATGCGATAGGTTAATGCTTAAATGTTAACAAAATTTATTTTTTTTTTCTTCAGTTACTTTCGAATTACCAGAGTTTACGATAGAACTTTTGGGAGAACTCGGATGCTTGGTGGAAAATAGTTTGGTTTCCATTTCTTTCAGAGATTTCATATTGACTTTCGATCAAACGAATTCTTTAATTAATCATTTACAAGTAAGTGTGCGTTTAAAGAAAAATTTAAAAAAAATTAATAAAAAAAATGTTTTATTAATAACGTTTAACGTTTTCATTTGTTTCGTTTCAGATGCGTTTAAAATCTTTAGTCATGGAAGATTTACTAGTCGACGAAAATTCCAAAAATAGATTTTTGGTCGTGTCATCGGCTGCACCGGAAATTCGAACTTCTCACACTCCATTTTCTCAATCCTGTCCCAATTTGGCTAATTTTCAAAACATCGTCATTTCTCATAATTCACTTCCGGATAAACTTTACGAGCCCATGGTGATTTATGAATCTTCATCTTCGGGTCCGAAATTTAAAAACCTTTTTTTATTAACGACATTTTTTTTGAAAAGTTTTTAATTGGGATGAAAATTTTTTTTTTTTTTTGTCCAGGTCGCAGACCTATATCCATACCCAAAGTGTTGGATAGACGTTCGAAAGAAAGTGAATATCCGTGCACTCCGCCACCGAGTCCGAGAAGTAGAAAATCACCCGCGGACGATATGTCGAGTAAAGAAAATTTAGTTTTTATTAACGTGACCATGGTGGACAAGAGTGCGGCCAATTATGCGACGCAGTATGAAAGTGTAAGTTATAAAAATTATGAAAGACTTGTTTCGAAAAATTTGTTTCTAATCATTTATTTTTTTTTTTTTTTTTTTTTACAGATGAATCGAATCGTGACAGTGGATTTTAATTGTTTGGACGTGATCGCGAACATCGAATCCTGGGTCGTCGTATTTGATTTTTTCGGAATCGATAAAACTCCCTCGAAGGAAAAACTACAAACGTACGAATCCGAACAGAAAAATTTGACGAACGATGAAGATTCTTCGAAGTCGACAAACGTTAATTCTAAACTCGATTTGGAAGTGAGATCTTTAACTTTGGTACTCATTCGACCCGAGTACGAAGTAGCCAAAGCTAACATAAGTCATTTGTCGATAAAAACGAGGAATTCGGGACCGCGATTCATTTGGGAAGGACGTCTCGGGTCAATGTCACTCGCGGATTTGACACCTCACGGAAAATTATACCGGGAAAGATTTTTAACATCCGGAAATCAAGCGTTACACGTTCACTATGTAAGGTATTAAATCCATTCTTTTTTTTTTTTTTTACTTGCAATTTTATATTTGTTATGTTTGTTGTTGTTGTTGTTGTATTTTCACATGGGGAGGTAATAAAATTTTTAGCTATGGTAATGAAGAAGAGTCTCGTGTCAAACGTCAATGCGATTCCGAATTAAGAATAGAAATGAGTTCGATATTTTACGTTCACACGGGTCGTTTCCTCGGAGAAATATACGCTTATTTCGATAGATTTTCACAATTTCAAGCATTAATGGCCGCCATGCGTTCATCGGATGTAAATATCAGTTTTTCGTGAATGTTAATCCATTCGATCCGATCGACGTTTTCATCGAGTAAATAAATGTGACACATGTTTAACATTTCAGAGCGAAAAAGAAAAACTGAAACCTTCGTCTAGAATGTTGCTCGAAATCAATGCGGGTTCGCCGGTTTTATTACTTCCCGTGTCTTCGACGAGTCCGGAAGTTTTAGTGGTCGATTTGGGAAAATTGACGGTTCGAAATAGATTTCGAAAAGCAGGATGCGAAGAAACGCTTCCCTTTAATGCACCCGAAGGAACGACGACGGGTAATTTGCTAATTTTCAAATTTTCGCTAAGGATAACAGGAAAAATTTGCAGCGTAACGATTGATAATTTTTTTTTTTTTTTTTTTTTTAAGTATCTTGTCTTTTGGATGTGATGTCATTAGATTTGGAAAACATGGATTTGTATGCTGGAATAAGACATGGAATAAGTTCGTCCGAACAATTGGAAAATAAGACGTTGGAATTTGGAAGTATAAGAATCACCAAAGAGGGACCTTCTTTGCTCCCCGACAAATGTCATTTAAAACTTCAAATCGATCGAAATTTGGATACTCATCTTTCGAGAGAAGTACCGGATTTGAGCATCAAAGGAACGCTGGCGAAATTGGAAGCATCATTGGATTTATCTCAGTATAAATTAATTCGCGGTCTCCTCACTTATAACATCGGTGAAAATCTTCAGGATTTATCGTACACATATCAAGCCAACGAATTTTTCGGAAACATGTTAAATCAAGTAAGTAGGTTGTGAAACATTGAAAATTACTCGAATGCAAAATACATTAAAAAATTTTTTTTTTTTTTTCATTTTTTTAGGGAAATCATAACGAACCGGTTTGGTTGGTTAATAGTCTTCACCTGGATTTGGTCAACGTGGTTGTTCATTTAAAGCAAAAGCATAGGGAAGGAGTGCCTTTAGCTTGCGTCAATTTTATACGGTCCAGACTTGTTGTTGAAACGTTCAGTGATCGATCCCAAGACATCGATTTGGTTTCGGCTGAAATTTTAATCACCGATACCAGATTCGCAGGTTCGTATTTCTCCAAAAAAAAAAAAAATAAAAACATTGAGATATGCCTTAATTTTACAAATAAATTAATTATTTTCAGACGAGCCAATCAATAAAAGATGTAATGTGTTTACCAACATTTTACAACCCCTGACGTCCAAAACTGATTCGAAGCATTCCAAAGATTCGAAAAGCACGGATGAAAAAATTGGAGAGAGAGAAAAAATAGACTTAGATGAAGGGACGGTTCAAGCGGAAGTGCATCATAGGTATTTAAAAAAATAAATTTTTACGATATCCTTAATTTATAAAATTTAAGGGAAATTTAATCAAGTTTTTGTTTTTTTTTTGTTTGCAGACGCAGAAAAAATTATTCGAAAGCGACAGTTTTGCTTCATAATATGCGTTTGATGGCAGTTTTGGACTGGTGGGAAATCATTCGAGATTTTATCATGGACAATGCATCCGCTCCCATCGAAGTAGGATATTCGAGCAATGTTTTTCACAGCACGCCCTACGCTTCTAAAGCGTGCACATATGCTACGGGATCTGGGGGAGTTGTGACAAAATGTCCTCCGGTCATCGACTGCGATACCATTCCGTTCGAATTTAAATTGAACATTACAGATTCTGAAATAATTTTAGTTGAGGATACGTCCGTTTTGGATTCAAATGCTATAATACTTAAGGTTGTCGTCGGCGATCCGGTTTAATTGGCTTAATTTTAAAATTTTACCTAATGAACATCGATTTTTTTTTTTTAGAGTACGACAGTCATTTCTTATCGTCCTAATTTATTGGAAAAACCCCTGTCTTGCAATTTGAATCGGTGTGAAGTTTTTTCCTGCATATTAGGAATGGAAGATGAAACAGCTCTCTCGATCATCGATCCCGTTACCGTAAACATGGAAGTGACTCTTAAGGCGAATTTATCCGAAGCTAAGGGGATATACGACGCCGTTTATACAAGCGCCGATAGAACGTTGGAAGTTCAAATGCAACATTTATGCGTCCGATTATCATATCACGATTTCAGAATGCTTTCACAAATGTTGAATAGCGTACCGAAGCAAACTTATAAAGCGAGAACTCAAGCAGCGACCGAACAGGGAAGCTATCCGGTGAACATAAGAAGTAAGAAGTTTAAAAATGACGCGCATGCGTGCGTTTTAGTATATTTTTATTTATTTGAAAACGTTTCCATCCAGGCCATATTTCAAAATTACACGCATTGGGATTTTCCATTGACGACTGTACGAAAGCATTGCAAATGAGTTGCGGACAATTAGACGAAGCGGCTCTTTGGCTCACTCAAAATGCGGCTCACATTTCAAACGAAAAAGAATTTGCTTCCGATTCTCGTTCGGCTGTTTCATTTAAAACCGTCGAGGTAAAAAATTTACTATTGGGAAAAAAAAAAAAAAAAAAAAAAAAAATTGTAAGTTAAAAAGTTTGTTTTTTTTTTTTTTTAGGTGAAACTTTCGTGTTTAAGTATATGCGTTATAGACGACTGTAGAGATGCTGATGTTCCATTACTCGAGCTTTCTATGTCTCAACTATCGTTGAAACAGGAAATAGACGGTCCCGGAAGTGCGAAATTTTTATTCACAAGTGACTACTACAATAGGGTTTTATCAGGATGGGAACCATTTATAGAACCGTGGAGGTTTGTACATACTTATTTTTTTTTGGGGGGGCAATTATTACTAAATTATTATTGTTAATTTGAATGATGACGTCGTTTTTATAGATGTTCGGCTAGGTGGGAACATTTGCTGACGTCTGGACTTTTGAGAAACAGGCTTCAAATACAAATACATTCAGAAGAATTACTCAGTGTAAATATCACAAGTACTTTATTAGAGTTATTTAGTATGGTTAAAGATAATTGGACGGAAGATTACTGCAATCCTTGTCGAAACGTACACGGGAACGAGGACAATCCCACAAAACCGATTTCCGGGATCGTGGCTCTTCGTCGTAGATCACCATTTGTGCCTTTTGCTTTAAAAAATGATACGGGTTCTGTTTTGTGGTTCACCGTCTTGGTCAAAACGAGCGAAAAGTAAATGTTTTCCTCCGTAGTTATTTTTGCCCCACGAATTTCTTCAAAAACTATTTTTAATTTTTTTGTTTTTTTTAATAGTTTATCCGATGCGGTCGTTTTGGAACAAGATAATACCTGGATAAAAGTTTTCCCCAACGAAACGGTACCTTTCACTTTTGGCGGTAGGGGTAAGGTGAGACATCGCGACACGCATACCGTACGAGTTCATCAATTGGCTGTTCGCGTGGACATGTGGAAACCCGCCGCTCCGGTATCGGTTGATAAAGTCGGAGTGTACTTTCGACAAGCTGCTCCGATGCCCTCCGATAAGGTATATCGTAGTCTACGTCGTTTAAATATTCGTAACGGTCAAAAGTAAAATTATAAACTTTTCTTCTTACAGGTGAATTTGCCCGCGATGAGATTAATTTTTGCAATCACGTTAGAAGGTTCGGCGAGAAAGTTAGTCACCGTTCGATCTGGCATAGTCATCAAAAATTGTTTGAGCGAGAGTGTTGAAGTCAAGTTGGAAAACACGATCATAAGTCCAGATAGTAAGAAAGTGTAGAAAAAATAAAATTTTTTTTTTTTTTTTTTTTTTTTTTTTTTAACGATCAAATTAAATTTTCAGTTTGGGAATCGATTAAATGCGTTCAAATAGTATCGGGAGGTTCGATATCGGTACCCGTCAGTCATTCTTTTGCACAAATATGGGTTCGACCCTTGAGCAGTCATAATTTAAACAGGTATCACGGTTTCAGCAACGCGCCCTTGAATTGGACGAAAGTGAAAACTCCAAATGAAATAGTTCACGAAGCGCATCAATGTCCGAGTAGTCGTGACAGATCTTACCGGTAAATAAAATGGAAGAATGGTAATCATTCATGGGAATTTCGTTAAGGCTCATTTATTTCGTTTTTAGATTCGTCGCATCGATTCAACGAGAAAATTTTCCTGGTTACCTTGTCAGCCCCTGGCCGCAGCCTGGTCACAGAATTGTTTTGTTAAGTCCTCTCACAATCACGAATTTGCTTCCGTGCGATTTGCATTACAGCATAAAAGAAGCGAATGTTCGGGGGCACATCAAACCCGGTGTCTCAGCCGCCATTCACGAGGTACATACGAATTTAATTTTTTCCACAAACTTGAAGAATGAAAATGTAGTGACATCGGCATTTTTTTTTGCAGGTGGATTGCGATCATAAATTCGAAATTCATTTTCACATTGAAAATTTTCCTAAATACGGAGTTCTCCTCGTACCCTCTCCCGTCACGTCCGTTACTTGCCGCCTAAAACTCCACGACGAATCCGGTCGACGATTGGATTTAAATGCCGGAATACACGTGAATAAAAATGCAGAGATGAGTATCAACATTTGGGCACCGTATTGGATAATAAACAAAACGTCGATGCCTCTCGTGTTCAAACAAGAGGGTACGTCCAACGAAACGGCCGGACAATTCACAGAAAACGAAATAGCACGAGTGGTTACTCCTCTCTTGTTTTCTCTCTCGGATCCGGATGCCAGTCCAACGATACAAGCTCGAGTGGGAGCACTTTGTCACCCGGATCGAAACCCTCAGGTATTTTTTGTCTTCCGACCCCCCCCCCCTCCCATTTTTAATTTTTCTCTCGAAATTATATTATTCTACCCCTTTTTGGCAGTGGTGTCAACACTTTCATTTGCAAGTGGGAGCACAAGTGCGACAATTGAGAGTTTCACAAAGGGATCATCGTCCGGATATCGTGTATGCGATCGGTATCAATATACGTCCGGGAAAAGGTCGTCATAGAAATACGAATATAGTGACTCTATCCCCGCGATTTCAACTCCATAATAAAAGTTCATACAAATTGCAATTCGCTCAAAAGTGTTTGGCTACCACGTTGGTGCGTATCGATTTGATGAAATTTCCTTTTCGATTCATAAAATTTGAATCGATCGTAATTTGAAATTTCAGAACGATCCCGGAGCTGCTGCAACGTATGCGACCGCCGTCAAAGATTGTTCTTTGGCATGGCATTGGCCACGTTTAGACAAGGAATTACTTTTGTGCATCAGGCTACTCGAAGTGAAAAACTGTCTCTGGTCGGGAGGGTTCGGCATAGACAATGAAGATTCGTTGCATGTTAATGTGAGGTAAAAAATACTTTTAACAAAATTTTAGGAAAAAAAAAAAAGAGAAAAGTTTTGAAGGAATATTAATTTTTTTTTATGATTGAACAGGGATAAAAATAGTAAAATGCATTTCCTCCGAGTCGAAGTTGTTTTGCAAGCGGCGACATATTTTGTCGTTTTCACGGATGCGGATTCCATGCCTCCTCCAATCAGAATAAATAATTTTTCTCAAGTTCCAATTCAATTTTTCCAGGTGAGGTTAAATTCAATTTAATTTCCCCACTCGTATGCGAAGGAGAAAAAATTTATCTATTTTTTTTTTTATTTTTGTTCAGACGGGTACAAGCGTGGAAAGTCTTCAGTCGATTGTTCGCCCGCAAGCATCCGTTGATTATGCATGGGACGAACCTCTCGGTCCGTCGAATTTGACTTTAATTGCTCCCGGGGGTGCTTCTGCTACCTACGACATAAATTCCACGGTTGACGATTCGTCGATAAGTTTAACATACGAAAATTTCATATACATAGCGTTCACGGCAACATTTAACAGGTTTTTATATTATTATTTTTTTTTCAAAATGTTTCACTCGGGAATCGTTCGAATGAATTGATAAATTAAAATAGTTTTAGGGCCAACAACGATTGTTCGGATTCTTCGTTTAATCCCCTGGATATTGAAAGTCAACAGCTCGTTTTGGATTGCGTGGATGAATACAGGGTGATATTGAGTAGGAAGCAACACGGTGCGAGGTCTCAATTGTGGAGAATGACGAGCGAAGGTCAACTTCAGCACGAAGGTTCAAGTCCTCCTCGGTAATGACACCCCCCCTTCTCCCTTCCTCCTCCCCCCTCGTTACAATCTAATTTAAAACGTTATAAATTTTAGGGATCCGAGATCAAAAGCATCCGACTACAGCGACAAAACATTAGTTTTGGACATCGAAGGCACGGCACCGCAACCCATGCAGTGCATAGCACTCGTGTTGAGACGACGCGACAAGAGAAGGATATCCACGCAAAAATGGCGATTCACGGAAGACGGAAGACTTTGTTGCGCACATAAAAACATGTGCGTTCAAGCAAAAGATGGATTCTTCGGCCTGCGACAAGGTAAAAAAACTCACTCATCACGAATCATGACATAATTTTATTCGCGTAATGACGAAATAAGCATTATGCTGCAGATGAAAAACTCTACCTGGAATTTTTAGGTTTAAAAAAAAAAAAAAGGGAAAAATGTTTAACTTGCAATGAAATTTTTTTACAGGAAGCACAAAAACTGGTATCTGGCAAAAGTGTATGTATATATATAAATATTTTATCGAGTGTTAATTGCATTTTTTATATCTGCAGCGTATTGCCATTATACATGTCAAATGTGTTTTTGTTTTTTTCTGTTCTTGAGCATGGTATTCATACTACTCTATGTTTTTATGAATGACACATTAAAAAGATTGAATTGAATTTATCTAATTATGATGATGATGATGATGATGATAAAAATGATTTTAGGGAATGAAGTCGTTTTGGGACCGAGTTCTGAAATAACATCAAACACGTACAGCAATAACGTACCCATAGAACAAGCCATAAGCAGAATGAAAATGAGACCAGGTTCGGGGTGTTTATCCGTGTTCATATCAAGCGACGGACCGACGAGAGTCCTCAAAGTCATCGATCCCATCGATGCGAAGGTGATTGAAAAATTGAAATTATTGGTTCGAAATAATAATAATAATAATAATGATGATTTTCAATTGCAGAAAAACAGTCAGATTAATTCTATGGTTGAAAAACAATGGAATTCCCTAACTTCTCCCGGCGTCATGTTTTCCGACGTCAATACTTGTCGAGATTGTAACGAATTGCAATTGACGATAGATTTGAAAGCCGGATTCGGTATAAGCATCGTGTCGAGGAAACCGCAAGAAGAATTGCTTTTCCTTCACTTGAAAGGTATCCTGCTCGATACGGTCAAAACTCCCAGTCACGTGACGTTCGATTGCACAATACAAGACGTTCAATGTGATAATCAACTTTTCGAACCTCAGTGCCCTGTCGTTTTGTACGTGACGAGAGGGTTGAGAGAAGACGAACCTAAGAAACATTTGCCGGCAGTTCAAATTTCCTCACACATGCAAACCTCGACGAAATCGAACGCGTATATATTTGAAGTGAGCGCCATTTTCCTTTAATTCACAAGTCCAAAAAAAAAAAAAATTTTGTCTCGAGGTCGTCAACATTTTATGATTTTTTTTTTTTTTTTACAGCATTTAATAATAACGGTTAAAAATTTATCGTTGAAAATCGAAGAGAAACTAATGTTAAAATTATACGCCATGTTCGGTGGAAATCCGTCGAACGTCGAAACGGAAGATGCCGAAGAAAGCGATTTCGAAACTCAAAGAATGGTCATGGAAGCCACTTCCGTTCACGCGACTCGATATTATTTTGGAGTTTTGAAATTAGAGCCGAGTACGGTGAGTAAATTTTCCCCCACATTGCGAGCGTATCTTTATGAACAATAATAATAATAATAATAATAATAATAATAATAATAATTGTGAAAATTACAGATCAGGCTCAGCGTTTTCACATCCGCTAAACTTCCTCCCGTTCTTCAATCTCTCAAACGTAAACTTCATTTAACTCTGATTAAATTCGAAGATGCGACCGTCGAACTCGAACCTTTCATAAAAAAACATCCTTTCGAAACGGCTCAATTCCTTTTCAATTCGATATTAAAACATTTCATACAAGAGCTCAAATGGCAAGCCGCTTTCATACTCGGTTCCGTTGATTTTCTCGGGAGTCCTTTGGGTCTCATGAATGACGTCACGGAAGGATTTTCCGGTTTGTTAAACGAGGGTAACGTCGGCGCACTGTTCAAAAACGTCGCTCACGGATTGTCCAATTCGACGGCAAAAGTAACGGGTGAGTATAAATGAACAATCGTTAAGATGTTGGATATTGGATGATGACACTATGATTCTTACAGAGTCGCTGTCGGATGGCCTGGGACGAGTCATTTTAGACGATACGCACGAACAAACGAGGCAAAGGATACGGAAATTGCATTCGGGTTCGAGCAGCGAACACATCGTCGCGGGTTTGAAAGGTTTGGGTTTTGGAATTTACGGCGGAATGACGAGCGTTTTCACGCAGACGTACGAGGGCGCGGCTTCGGAGGGGATACAGGGTTTGATTGCGGGATTCGGTAAGGGATTGGTGGGAACGGTCACGAAACCCGTCGTCGGAATATTGGATCTCGCGACGGAAACTGCGAGCGCGGTGAGAGATTACAGTCGGAGTTCGTTGAAATCGGCTCCACCCAGATTTAGACTACCCAGATGCGTTGTCGGTCCCGGAGGACTCCTCCCACATTTTTCAGCCAAACAAAGTCAGGGACAAGAATTCCTGTACAAAATTAACGAAAGAAATTATTCCGAATTGTAAGTTTCCCTATCATTATTATCATCATCACTATTATTATTATTATTATTATCGTTCATTTTTGTCATTTTTCCATTAAATTCAGGTTGTTGTCTTATGAAATACTTCGAAGCGCGAGCGAAGACCTGAGAATTTTAATATCGAGCGATTGCATAAGAATTTTCACCATAACGGGTTTGGCTGTCGTACTCGAGGTATCACTCAAGTAAGTCACCTACCTACCTACGATCGATTAATCGATCGATCGATCGATCGATTGATTCATTTTTTCTCGTATGGTTTCAGTAATTTTTATCACAGTCAACCTCTGAGCCTGGGCGAGAAACACACCAACAACATTCTTCATTACATTGAGCTCACGATAAGAGCGGATGTCGTGAGCGGACAGGAAACAATAAAAAAACCTCTAGTCAGATGCGATACTCAAGAGATAGCCATTTCCGTATCCGAAAAAATTAATTATTCCAAAGCACTTTTCGAAGAAAGGAGTCAAACGGTCATTTCATCTCAAGACATACCGTACGATTGATTCGATTGTTCTAATGGCGGTTTTATAATAAAATGATGATGATGATGATGATGATCGGATCGTTTATGTGAAAACACGTCGTCGATACGTAGTCCGTTGTTGAGGGTTACCGGAAAAAAAAAAAAAACAAAAACAAAATGGCGTCTTGTTACACGTTTGTAAACCTTGCATCAAGGTTACGAATGTTTTTTTTGTTAATGTACGTTATTGTTATTATTATTATTATTGCTTGCCAAATGTAAAAAAAAGTTGAGATTGTAAATTACCAACAACAACATCATCGTAATGATAATAATGATAATTATAATAATTCGGTCACGTGTTAATTTATGTTAATAATTATTTTTTACTACCTACCGATTGTGCCAAAATAAAAAAGAGGAAAATGTTAACATGCCGCCATAAATGTTACAAATTGTTTCATTATTATTATTATTATTATTATTATTATTAGAAAAGAGTTTTTTTTTCGGTTGCTTAAACGCTCAAAAATTAATTTTTCTATTATTAACCTCGCAATTATTTAATTTTTTTTTTTTTTTTTTAAATTTAATTTAATTTAATTTAACATAGTTGTTATTATTATTATTATTATCATTATTATTTTAAACGTAAAATGTTGTTTAAATAATCAGTAAGAATAAGAAAAAGAGAAAATTGTTTAATTTAAATTTTTTTTTTTTTATTAATTTTTCAAAAAAAAAACCTGCAAAAAAAAAATTTGTTTTTCTACTTTAATTAGTGGTAGTAATAAAATAAAAAAAATTTTAATTTGTTTTATTATTATTATTATTATTATATATTTATTTACATTTTTGTTTATTTTTTTTTTTTTTAAAGAAATAAATATTTATTTATTTATTTATGATGAATTTAAAAAAAATGGGATAACTGATTAACAACCAAAGAGAGATTTCAGTATTTTGAATTTAAAAAAAAAATTTAAATGTACAGTGTAGGAAAAATGTAATTATACTCAAATGGTTGAATTATTTTATTTTATTTTTTAATAATTAAATGCTTGAAAATTAATTAATTAATTTCAATTTGTGATTTTTTTTTTCTTTTTTTTTCCATGCAAACGTTTAAACACAAACGTATTTGTGTGTTTGTAAATACGTTGTATGAAATTTAACTTGTAAAAAAAAATTAATTTTAATTATATTTTGATTTAAAAAACAAACCGAATTGTTTTTAATTAAAAAAAAACTACTTTTAATTATTATTATTAATTTAAAACTGTTTTTTTTTTTGACAGGGGGGTAAGTTAAAACGTTCGAATTATATAAAAAACCGTTAATTTAAAATTAAATAATCTCACAGCCTTCTAGATTTTAGTAGTTATATCTCTCATGACAATCTAGTTAATTAATTAAAAAGTTTTGTTTTTAAATAAAATTATTTTTTAATTTATCGAATGTTTATTCTTATTTTTTTTTTTTAATTTATATAATAAAATAATTTTTAGAAATGTTAAAAAGATATTTTTTCAAAATACTGAATTTTAATAAATAAAAGTTTTTATTTAAAAAAAAAAAAAAAAAAAAATGGCGTCGGTTAAAGTGGCATTACTTTTTTGCGTAGGCAATAAATAGATATTTAAATAATATTTGATTATATATTATTAAATTATAAATGTTGCAGGTTTTTTTTTTTTTGTTTATAGACTTTATCCTAATTTTAAGTGAATAATAGTTTGTGTTAATTTTTGGGCGTTTTATTTGAGTTAAATATAAATAGATATAGAAAAATATTAAAGTTTGTGTTATTACAGGTGTAAAATGTTTTTGACACAGATACTTGTCACAAAAAGATTAAATGTTTTGTTCATAAATTGTTATATTTTAGTTTTTTAATTAATTTTCATTAGACAACGTTAGTAAAGTTTTAATTTAAATAAAACTTACCTTTTGGGTAATCATGGCTCCTATTCCATTAGAAGGCGTACAAATGCCTGTTGGAAATGGTGTTCCTCAGGAGGGAAATCGTGGCGGTTCCATATCACTCGGATTTCTTATTGATTTAATCGTTCAGAGAACTTATCACGAATTATCAGTACTCGCGGAGCTTTTACCTAGAAAAACCGATATGGAGAGAAAAATTGAAATATATAATTATTCAGCAAGAACTAGACAATTGTTTGTTCGACTCTTAGCACTTGTTAAATGGGCAAACAGTGCTTCTAAAGTGGATAAATCAGCTGTAAGTTTAAATTTTGTTTAATTAGATATTAGTCAGTTTTCAAAAAAAAAAAAAAAAAATTTATACTAACCTTTTTTCAATTGCAGCATATAATGGCTTTCTTAGATAAACAGTCTCTTTTGTTTGTGGATACTGCTGACATACTGGCAAAAATGGCTCGAGAAACATTGGTTCATGCCAGGCTTCCTAATTTCCACATACCTGCTGCAGTAGAAGTACTTACAACTGGAACTTACTCGAGATTGCCTGCTTGCATTAGAGATAGAATAGTTCCTCCTGATCCTATAACAAGCTCTGAAAGAAAAAATACATTAGAGAGGTTGAATCAAGTTATACAACATAGACTAGTCACTGGAAACTTACTTCCACAAATGAGAAATCTTAAAATTGATTATGGTAGAGTTACATTTCATGTTGAAAATGAATTTGAAGTCTCTTTAACTGTGATGGGTGATGGACCTAATATACCTTGGAGATTATTAGATATTGACATTTTAGTAGAAGACAAAGAAACAGGAGGTGCGTAATTCTTACCTGAAAAAAAAAAAAAAAAACAATTAAAAATTTTATAAAATAACAACGTTTAAATATTACATTTTAGATGGGAAAGCACTTGTTCATACTTTGCAAGTTAATTACATTCATCAAGTTATTCAGACCAGATTAGTAGATAATCCAGATCCATTGAGGGAAGTCTATAATTGCCTTCATTTTTTTTGTCAAAGTCTTCAATTAGAAGTATTATATTCTCAAACATTGAGGTTATGTCGTGACAGATTAGATGATCATATTCATGTTAACGATTATACTCCAGGAAAATGTTTATCTGTTTCTTATTGGAAAGAATTATCATCTAAAGATCCAAAGTCAGAATTAGGATATAAACTGACTGTTCAAGTGGATAATTATGATCCTGCTCGACCTTTAACAGTTGTTCATGTTCCTTCTCTCGGTGGAAAAGAAAGTGAAATAGCCGATAAAGCTATTAGGTCTGATATTTTATCAATGGAAAGGTAAAAGTTTTTTAAATGTATTGAAAATTATTTTATATTGAAATGTTTTCGATTTTGACAAAAAAAAAAATTAATTTTGTTTTCAGGTTACTGGTTCATACCATATATGTGAGAACAAAAGCTCGATTGTCAGAGCTTAAACAAGAATTAGAAAGCGTTTTGAAAGACATAGAATGCCAACTTCAGGGTTCTCCTGCAATTTTATCCGTACCTGTTTTACAGCCGTGTTTGCGCGCAGAAAATTTATTAGTAACCGTTGATACTCATACAGGAATGTTACAGTGTCATATACCCCAATACGAAGCTCCTCTCATACCTGAACTTCAAGCTGCTTTAAATGGAGACAGAACTCGACTTCCGAACTTGATATCAGAATTAAGGTTCGTTAAATTTAAATAAATTTTAATTTTTTGTTTTTTTTTTTTTTTTTTTTAACTCATGTTAAAATTTTATTTTTTATAATATATTTCAGGTATTGGATTACACAAAGGCGATGCGAAAAAACTTTACAACATCTTCCTGCGACTCCATACGAACGACTTCCCCTCCTCCATCATCCGGATCATCCGATGACCAAAATCGGACGTCATAGAATGTACGTCAGACTCCACAGGCACCCGAATGCAATATTGATTGTTGAATTTAAGGAAAAAGAAAATGCACCCTACGAAATCGATTGTCAGTTTTACATGGCAGTCGTTAAACAATCTTCCATTGAAGACAATCCCGAAGATGACACAATCGAAACGGAAATACCGAAAATGTACTTGAAAGTATTGAGTTTGATAGAATTCGATTCGTTTGTAATTTTACACGGACCCTACACGAGTATTGAAGATGAAAAAGTACCCGGTAAAAGAAAAGCATCGGGAAAATTTGAATCTTCTCCGCGGAGGCTAAAACAGCCAGCATATTTTATTCCAGAGTTAGCCCATGTTGTTTCCCTCTGTGACGAAAGAATACCATTTGTGACTCTAGCTCAAGAACTAACCAAACATGGTATTCCTCATCAGGTACACCTTATCAGTAAAATTTTCCAAATGTACAAAAAAAAAAAAAAATATTTTTTTTATACTAAACAAATTTTTTTCGATAGGGTCTGCAAGTCGAAGCCAACGCCACTGCCTTAGTTTTACGAATAATTCAATTGCCTTTGCCAACTACCAAGGTTAAAAAGTCTTCGTGGCAAGCATTGCTAAGACGTCTACTATCGGTATCTATTAGAGTTCACGGAAAAGGCACTGGAAGAAGTTGGATGGTTGAATTTGTATTTTATGGAAGTCCTTTAAATAGTTCACAACCTAAAGAGCAGGGTTTAAGGCGACCCGTGTATTTTCAATACGACATGGGATCTTCGGATATGCCAGTTAGAACGGTTGAATCTCTTTTAAATGACTGGGCGCAAATCGTGAATTTGTATGATTGCGTGGAAGAACTCACCGAATACCTTAAAATTAGTACGATGAGTACCAAATTTTCAGTTATTTTTTTTAAAAAAAACTTTGTATAATTTAAATTTTTGTTAATTTTTTAGGTAAATATAATTTGTCGCAAATAATGACGATCAAATCGTACAGCTACAGTAAATTGGTCATCGGATACGGTCCGGATAGGGGTGCTTTGGTAACGGTTCAATGGAACGAACACAACAAAGCATTTTATCTCATTTTCGGTGCCAATAATCAAACTCCGAACGCTCATTCGTTGATAAAAGAACAACTCGAAGCACATTTGAATCGGCACAGAAATCTGGCACAAATTATACATCTTTTGCACGAAACTTACCAACCAGTATTGTCCATCAGCAAACTTCCCACTTTACCGCAATTGGGAGTTCATAATAACGTAATTTATTAACGGTTTTTTCTAAAGTTGGATGAAAATTTTTTTTTTTTGCAAATTTTTTAATTATTTTTTATTTGTTTCTTTAGAGACCTCAGATACCGGTACAAACGTTTACTATACTCCCTCAAACGCCTACGTTTATTAGGTTTGCTTATCAGGGAACTTACTGTTTGGAAATAAGATTAAGAGGCGGAGGAATGGTCAGTTTAAGAGACGGTGCTTATAGTAGATTTGATAAAAGTAACGTCGTGGAAGAATTTACTCCTACTCAAGGTTTGTTTCAATCATAAGTTTTCATTTGAAATTTCGAATCCATTGATGATATGTTTATTATTATTATTATTATTATTATTATTCGTTTCAGGTTTGAAAACCTTTTTATGTAAATACGTTGACGAAACAGCAGCTTTGAGGAGGCGTTCGCAGTGTGAAGATGACGATCCGCCTTCTCCTATAACCATGGATTCGGACGGAAGCGGTATGACGTTTTTGGGTTCGCATCACAGAAGTCCCCACTCTCCAGCTCAGGGAAGGGAAGGTTTGAAATTTCATCCTCCGGTGACGCCTCCGTCGGGCAGTAATCCTCACACTCCGTCAAGTCCTCACACATCAAGTATGTCTCAAAGTCACAGTCAAACTTTTGGCTCGAGTCCGGCCACTTCTTTTAACCTCGCTTCACCCCCATCCCTTCCCGCAACAATTAATCCTTCACCATCCATGTTACCTCATCCTTCTCCAGGTGGACTCTTGGCGAATTCTCCCTCTAATCCTCTTCACGTTCCTAGTCCTGCGGGTTTGCTGCCTATTTCTTCACCCGGACCGGTTCAAGTCGGACATTCTCCTGCGGGTTCTTTCATGGGTCAAACGAATCACTTGGACGGAAGTCCGTTTCCTTCATCTCAAGGCATGGCATCGCCGGCAGTATCCAATTGGCCAGGTTCTCCGAGTATTCCTCGGCCATCTCCTGCGAGACCCGGACAGAGTCCGAGTGCTTCCGGATACGCAGCTTTGCAAAGTCCCGATCACAAAAGCGGGCCTCACATATCGAGAGTGTTACCACAAAGAACGTGGGCCGGCGCCGTTCCAACTTTACTCACTCACCAGGCATTCGATTTACTCTGCACTCCTTCTCCGCACCCTCAAGGATTACTCGGAATCGAATTGTCTCCTTTGGAAAGATTTTTGGGATGCGTGTACATGAGAAGACAATTGCAAAGATTTATACAATCCGACGATTGCGTTAGTATTTTTTTCACTTTTCTCTCTGACGTCGACGCCATTATTAAAATTTTTCCTAACGATTTTGTCGTTGTTACAGTTAACAGCCATTAACAGCACGGAACCGGGAGTGGTTTTGTTCAAAGTGGAAACTCTTCAGTGCAGAGTCGCACTAAATCCTCAGCATTTACAATCTCTTCATTTGAAAGTAACTCCTCTTCCGGAGCACAAAGATCAATGGTCGGTTGAAGACCTTCAAATAATAGAAAAATTTTTCGATAACAAAGCAGCCGCTCCTCCGTATAAACCGAACGCATTGTGCGGATTCGGTCGAATGCTCAACGTTCCCTTTAACGTCCTGAAGGATTTCATACAAATAATTAAATTGGAAATGGTAAATTTTTCCTTTTCTCCCACGACTTTTCCCTTTGACCTTGGATTTTCCACGAACTTCATTACTTTATTTTTTCTTTTTTCAGATGCCCAACCTCGTTCAACAGCAGCAGTTAAAATGGTCCGTTCAATGGTGTTTGAGAATTCCTCCATCGGCAACTCCAATCGTACCAATCGGTCAAGCTGCCATTTTAGTCTGCAGAAATAAAATTTTATTTTTCGTAGGTTTCATAACTGAAGTTCGTGCAGCTCGCGCAGTCGTTGAATTGTTTTTCATGCTGAGCATTCATTTTTTTTTTCTTTTGTAGCTTCAAGTGACCAGAGTCGGAGTGCAATACGTGAACGGTATGGAACCTCCCTCGTTGGTTCTTCCTCTCGTCTACGACGTCAGCACGAATTTGACGCAGCTCGCGGAGAAAAGAGATCCTGGTCCTGCGACGGCCATGACCGCCGCCAGCATGCAGTTAAAACGATTCGCAGAATTCGGATTGAATCACAACGAGTGCTCACTGTTTCCGGCAGTTCGTGACCTTTTGGCTAACTTGATACTTCCGTCCGAACCTCAGGTACGAATAGGTTACGCGTTCGTCGCAAATCGTACTAGTCTTACATAAAATTACATTTTGTTGTTCGGTTTGTCTCTTGCAGATAATTTCATCTCCGGCTCACACGGGATCCGTGACACCGACCATGCAACCTTCTCCCGCCATGGGCGGCGGTCCTCCCGTCGTCGGATCACAAACGACGGGTACCTACACGGGTATGGCTTTGGGTCAACACGGTATGATGGGTCCTAATTAGTATTTCGTTTACGTGATACGCTGATAAAGTGTGTGCAATCGGGGGAAAAGCGAACTTTTTTTTTTTTTTTCGAATTTTTAACTCGAAAAGTTGAAAGTTACCTTTGATAATATTATACGTTCGCGAACGCCGTCCCTTCGCGAACGTATAATATACATTTTAAACTAAACTTTAAGTCGGTCGTAATCGTTTTTCGTCATCATCGTCATCGTCAATCATTATTATTATTATTATTATTATTATTGTAAATCAGGTTGTTGTTTTTTATTCGTATGTAGTACATCATTTATAAGAGTGAGTTTCGAACGGTTTCTCGGGAGCGAACGTGTGACGTTCTCGTGTCCTAAATGCAAAAAAAAAAAAAAAAAAAAATTTTTATTGTAAATAAGATAGAAAGAGAGAGAGAAAAAAAAAATTTTTTTTTTTTTTTTCATCTGTAACAAACAAAAAAAAAAAAAAAAAAGAAAATATATATATATATATATCAATTAAATTATTATCATTATCATTATTATCATTATTATTATTATTATCATTATCATTATTATCATTAGAATTTTTTTTTTTTTAAATTTGTGTCCATACATATCGTTAAAATCGAAAAAAATTTTTTAAAATTTTACATCATCGTGTAAAGAAAACTTAAAAAAAAAAAGAAGAAAAATTTATTATTAGCTCGAACAAACAAACAAACGAACGAACGAACGGGGAAAAAAATTAAATAATAATAATAATAATAATAATAATACTAACAATAATAATATTTTTGAGCTTTTCAAATTCGCCAAAACAAAAAAAAAAAAAATTAAAATAAAAATAATTATTGGAAATTTATTGTGGGGAGGGGTTTGCGCGGGAGGGGGAGGGAGGTGGGAGGAGGAATGGCGAGAAGGAGGGGGAAGGGTGGGGAGGTGGGAGGGGAGGGGGAAATATACAAACGAAATAAAAAACGCGAAACGAAGCAAAAAATTTTCCGTTGGCGAAACTAAAAAAAAAAAAAATTAATTAATTAATTATTATTATTATTATTATTATTATTATTATTATTTTTAATAATTATTAATTATTATTATTATTAATAATTTCGAAAAGTCTCGAATACAATTCATATAAATATTTACAAGTAATCAATTAATCAATCAATTAATTAATTAATCAATATATATATATATATAATTTAAAAATTTTCTTTAAAAGAAATAATAATAATAATAATAATAATAATAATAATACTTTTATTAAATTTTCGTTTTCTTCGTTTATATGTACACAAAAAAATTTGAAAAAAATTTTTTTTTTTTTTTTTTTTTCGTGAGGGCAGTGTAGCCAATTGTTTTTTTTTCGAAAATTTTTTCGGCACTTTTTTCCTCCCTCCACCGCCACCACCACCACCACCACCACCGCGTTAAATATATATAATTAATTTTGATAATTATTATTATTAAAAAACGTTTATACATCGTGTTCCCTTTATTATTATTTTATTATTATTATTATTAAAACAAAAAAAATTGGATTTTTATTTTCGTCGGGAAGGCGGAAATGAAATTGGAATCGGAACCGGAAATGGTTATTAATGGTAATAATAATAATAATAATAATAATTTGGGTAAAAAATTTTTCTTTTTTTCTTCTCTTTTTTAAACGAAAAAATAAAAAATTTCATATTATTAATTATTATTATTATTATTATCGTTATTTGGTTCGAAATCCTACTTTTTATTTATCATTATTATCATTATTATTATTATTATTATTATTATTATTATTATTATTATTATTATTATTAAATAATCGATTTAATTCAGCCTTTTTCCCATTTGTTTGTTTGTTTGTTTGTTTTTGATATCTATCTTTTTCTACATATAAAATACCTGAGATTAAATTTAAATAAAATTAAATTTAAAAAAAAAAATTGAAATTGAAATTATTATTATCATTATTGTTATTATTTATTATTATTTATTATTATTTATTATTATTATCATCGTTAACTGTCGTGCCGGAAGGGATTACATAACGGTTAAATATAATTAATATTTTAAAAAAACCGAAAAAAAGAATTTTGGAATATTGTCGACTATTGAATTTTATTATTATTATTATTTTTTTTTCTATCCGCGCCGCGAGGGTAGGGAAGAGAGAGAGAGAGAGAGAGAGCGATAAACACGGGAAGAAGAAAAGAGAAAACGATAAAGACGGGAAGAGAGAGAGAGAGAGAAAACGATAAACACAAGGAGAAGAAGAGACAGAGAGAGAGAATGATAAAGACAAGGGGAGGAAGAGAGAGAGAGAAAGAAAAAAAACGATAAAGACAAGAAGAAAGAGAGAGAGAGAGAGAGAGAGAGAATGATAACGCTTTTTTAAAGTTTTTCACTCATTCCAATTATTATTATTATTAATATTAATCCCCAAAAAATTAAATTTTTTTTTTTACAATCTATACGATCAATCAATCAATCAATCCGTGAATGAATGAACGAACGAACGAACGAATGAAAAAATCAATAAATAAAATCACTCTCTCTCTCTCTCTCTTTCTTTCCCTCCCCTACGTTTTCCCTAAAAATTTTTTTTTTATTATTATTGAGGCGGTCGGGAGGAGAAGTGGGAAGGAGAGGAACGAAAATTCCGAGGTAGCGAAAGGGGGAGGAGCAAAAGTCTTTACGTCATAATTTCCGAATCAAATGCCGAATAAATTTGCAAAAAAAAATAAAAATCAATAATAATAATAATAATAATAATAATAGTATAAATTATTAATTATTATTATTATTATTGTTATTCCCTGACAATAATAGTGATGATGATGATGATAAAATTTTTTTTTTTCTTCTTCTGCTAAACCAACTACAAAATAATAATGATAATAATAATAATAATAATAATAATAATAATAATAATAATAATAATAATAATAATAATAATAATAATAATTAATTTAAAGAAACCAGATTATGTATCACAGTTCCCATTTTTAGACTATATATAATTTTCTTTTTTACTATATATATATATATATATATATATATATATATATATATATATATTTCAACCTCTTCGTGTTATCATTATTATTATTATTCTTTTGGCTTTGAGAAAAAGGCAAAATCGTTCGGTTAATACAAATTATTAGTATTATTATTATTATTATATCAGTATAAACGTCGTTTTCGGGAAGGTTATCGGTGGAGGGTAGGGGAGTGGTGGAGGAGTACAGAGAAGGGAAGAAGGGGTGGGATGAGGGGGGTGTGGGGAAGTAGAAAAAAATAATTCAAACCGAAAAAGTTCTCGTTATTTGAAAATTCGTAACAGACTGCCTTTTAAAGTTGTTTGGCCCCATTAAAAAATCCGCGTAAATAATATCTTGATACGATGATGGCGGAATCAAAGACGAGAGCGTTGGTCAAATGGACGCTCTGTGCACTTGTAATGATCCTCCTAATGTCTGCAACGGCAGAAGGTGGGCAATTTTCCCCGGAGAACGACGAACCTGAAAATAATAATAATATTAGTTAAGAACGGCAAATTTACAATACGTTATTTCATTAATTGTTTGTTTGTTTGTTTGTTTGTTTCCTGTTTCCGGTTAGTCGTAAATAACGATTTGTTCCACTTATTCATTTTCTCCGTTTGCATACGAACCGTGTATCTGTATCGACTTCTCGATTTTTGGGGCAAACAGGAACAGCTACAACTGCAAACGGATGCCACATCTTCGACGGAACTCGTTTCTCCCGGTATGTGACCGCTAATGATGGACCCATTGGCAGTGATAACATCACCTTCCAGTCGAACAGCTCCTTGTGCCGCCTTAAAAAAAAAAAAAAAAATTATCAACGTTTGTTGTTTGTTCGTCTTGTTTGTCTTGTTTTGTTTTGTTATTACCTGCAAGGCTTCAGCTTCGTCTCGTCTTTCATCTTCTGTATTCATTGTGACAAAGCGTAGAACTAATAAATTGAGCGAAGCCGCAACAATTGCGAGACCGAAAAGGATAAATATTAAGGCAAATACCACATATTCTGGTTTTTCATCTAACGCGTGATCTTTTTGTAGGGCAACCATATCACCGAAACCGATCGTCGTAAGTGTTATGAAACAATAGTAGACCGAATCGAAATATGTCCAACCTGATGGGGAAAAAAAAAAAAAAAAAACACATTTTTAAAGAGAAAAGAGAAAGACATTATTATTATTATTATTCGTACCTTCGTATCTACTAAATGCAGCAGCTCCTCCGGCAATTGTCAGACTGCTAAGCGTTGTCACAACGCATATTAGATTAATTTCCGATGCTTCGACATCTCTGCACCTCAATAATTTTTTAACGTTACGAATAACGACGGAAGATAATTTGTTGACTCTTTCTCCGATGCTTTGAAACATGACGAGTCCTAAGGGTATGCCAACAATGGCATAACACATTGTGAACAATTTTCCACCGACCGTGTTGGGCGTTGAATGTCCATAACCTAAATGACAAACAAAATATACATATATGTGTAGTGTAACCCCGTTTGAAAAAAAAAAATCATAGAGTAAGAAAACTAAAAAACGCAAACACAAGAACCCGCCGCCGCCGCCACCGCGTCGACGTACGATACGAAAATTCGTAATTAACGGTTTTCGAACGCGCATCACAATCACTCGTTTACGTATTCATACGTAATTATTACGTCACGCGATCAATGTTGGTAACCGTTCTCATGATAATAATAATAATTATTTATTAAATAAATAAAATTGAAATTCGTTTTGTTCGTTTGTCATTTGTTTTGTTTACACTAAGAAATTATAACAGCAAATAATAATAATAATAATAATAATAATAATAATGATAATACGTGAAAAATTGGAAATTTTTTGTTGTTGTTGTTGTTGTTGTCTTTCGTTTGTTTTATTTAATTAAATTAAAAAAAAAAAAAAAAAAAAAAAAAGAAAAAGAAAAGAAGGAAAAAAATCGTGTTCATTTCGATTAAAAAAATTTTTTTTTTTTTTTTTCAAAAGTTGGCCTCACGGGATTTTAGATTTTTTATTTTATTTTATTTTTTATTTTTATTTTTTTTTTTTGCTGTTTATTTTTTTTTTCGAAAATTGATTCCGTTCGGAGTAAAATAAAATAAAATAAAATTGAATGAAATGGGGGGGGAAAAAAAAAAAAAATTTTTTTTTTCGGTTAAATTTCGACCGCGAAAAAAAAAAAAAAAAGAAAATCAAAAAGTTAAAGAAATCAATTATTTTCGTGTCAGGAGAAAACGAGAAAGAGAGAGAGAGAAAAGATCGTTTTTATGTAAGTGACGTAATGATAAATAATTTTTTTTTCTCCCTGCCGTCGTTTAAACGTTTCACGTTTTGATATTGTTAGTGCCACGTTTATTTTTTTTTTAATTCCGTCATTTTAACGTGCGTCCATTAAAGAAAATGTTAATAAAAAAAAAAAAGAAAAAAAATTTTTTTTTTTTTTTTTCGGTCTTTTTCTTTCTATCGCTCACGAGGGAACTTTGGTTTTTATTAATAATAAACCGGAAAGGAAAAAAAAAAAAAAACAAAGTTTCGTGTCGTTATATTAAACGGTAATTAAAATAAATGCGACTGTCGACTCTTCTGACACGGGGGTCGCGACCGTTAAACAAACAAAAAAAAAAACAAAAAAAATTTTTTTTTTTTTTAATCCCAAAGCGAATTTTAAGGGTTTTTAATGTGTAAAACGTCATATTGTTTATAACTAAAAAAAAAAAACAATTTTTTTCGTGACACGTTTAAATTATTTTAATTTGTTCTTTTAATATTAATTAAATAATTTTATGCCCTGCGTACCAGCATGTCAACAAAAAAAAAAAAAAATAATAATAATAATAATTTTTGTTTTATAATCTGAAACGTGACGGAAGAAAGCCACCGAAAAAAAAAAAAACGAAAAAATTTTTTTTTTATTTATTAAAATTTTGCGTGTGCGTGTGTGTGTGTGTGTGCGTGCACGTGTTTGTTAGCTCGAAATTTCTTTTAATTTTAAACAAAATTTTACTCTCAAAAACCAAAAGGGAAACTCAAAATTCAAAAAATAAATTTAAAAAAAACGTGGCGGCAGACGACAAATTTGCCGGGAGTGGGGGTGTACTCCTGTAATTCAACTGCTCGGAGGCTAGGTTGGAGGATGTTTTAAGGGGGCAGGGATTATGGGATTCTTGTGAATCTTGGGAGTGGGAATTCAATTTCAGCTCATTCAAACAAGTACCCGCGTAAGAGGATAAATGACCTAGAACCCTTTCGAGGCACTGAGGATGCGCCGACCCTTGTTCGAGGAGGTGAAACTGGGTACTTGATCCGAGAGGTGAGATGTGAAAGGAAGACAGATGAGCGATTAAGGGATTCGCGACCCCGGATATCTCACTCCGGAAACTCGCAGACTCGGCGGAAGAGGCAGGAACAGGCAGTTCGGGACTGTTTCTCGAAGGGTAAAAAGAGGAAGTAGAGGAATCTTCCTCAGGTGGCTGGGATTCCCATCCTCGCGAGTGTGGACCTAACGGTTCTGGCTTAGGTAGAGTTTGAGGTTGAAATGTTTGTGGTTGTTCTCCCGCGAACGCCCCTCCCTCCGGAAAAAGACTAAGATGATAATTAAAATAAAATCTCATCAACAACCATCGAAATATTCAAAGAAAATAGACAACCGTAGACAAATTAACACAAACAAACAAACGAACAAACAAACAGATGAATAAATAAATAGTAATAATAATGATGATGAATCATTCGCAATCTACCTTTCATTTCGATAGTTATCATTTATTATTATTATTATTATTATCACCATCACCTCCGATTACATTAGTATTATTATTATTATTATTATTATTATTACTCTCTCTCTCGCTCGTTTGGCGTTGTTATAAATTAACGTTAAATATTTATTTATTTATTTATTTACTTATGTATTCCTTCAAAGGGGAAAAAAAAATTCTCCCCTCCCACCCCGTCCGTATCGCGTTCTATGTTAATTAATAATAATGATAATAATGAAAGGTAAAAAAATTCAAAGGTTTTTTTTTTTTACCTTTTTAAATAAAAAAAATATACACACAAAGGAATTTTAATCTTGTGCCAATTAATTAATTAATTAATTACCTTTTACGAAAAAGGAACGAGTAATAAAAAAAAAAAAAAAACATTTATATTCGATTTAAAAAAATAAATAAATAAATAAGTTGATTAATAATAATAATAATAATTTTTATTTATGAATTTATAAACCCTTTTTTTCTCTATACAGCGTTGCCAAATTGTATATAAATTTTTACTTAACGAATTACGCATTCAAACAAAAAACGGTTATGAGATTATTTTGTTTGTTCGTTTGTTTTTTTTGACACTTTGACTCTTTTATTATTATCATTATTATTATTATTGAATTAAATGTAAAAAGAGTGAAAGCGTAAATTGAAAGCTCTGAAAGCAGTAATAATAATAATAATAATAAGAAAACAAAAAAATTTGAATGTTAAAGGAAAGAAAAATAATAATAAAAAACTTTCCGGAAGTTAACAAATTGAAATGTAAAAAAAAAGAAAAAGAAAAGTTAAAATTATTATTATTCGAACAATAAAAAAAAAGAAAAAAAAAATGAAAGGAAAAGAGAAAAACAAAAAAAAGAAGAAAAAAGTCGTGGAATAAGAAAAATAAGAAAAAAAAAAAAGAGGAAAGAAGAAGAAAACTTTATAGAAAAAAAAAAAAAAAAAAGAAGAAAAATAAAGTAAAGTTGAATAATTTAATTTTTATTTTATTTTATTCAAATTATTGACCTTTTATTAAATAAAATTATTTTGACCTCACTCCCCTTTTTTTCCCCCTTTCCCCCCTTTTTCCTCCCCTTCCGCCTCCCCCTTTTCCCATTCGTATACACGCACATAAAATTTAAATTGGAATGAAAAAAAAAAAAAATTAAGGCTCAAAGAGAAAGACAGAGAAAAAGACTGAAAGACAGAGAGAGAGACAGAGAGAGACAGAGAGAGAGAGAGAGAGAGAGAGAGAGAGAGAGAGAAGAGAGAGAGAGAGAGAGAGGAGAGAAAAGGTGAAGAGTAAAAAAAAAAAAAACGAACAAGAAAATGGAAAAAAGGAAAAAAAGGAAAAAAAAGGAACGAAGGGAAACGGTCGGAAAAAAAAAGAGAAAAGTTGGAAAGGATGATAAGGAAAAGTAGGAGTAAAAGAGAAAGAGAGAGAGAGAAGGAAGAGAGAAAATTTAATTTTAATGACGTCACAAGAAAAAAAAATTTTTTTTTTTTTTAAAAAATGTTTCGAAAATTTCGGTTCGGTTCCCTCCTTCCCCCTCCCCCTCCCCAAAAAAGGTTTTTTTTTTACACGAAAAAAAAAGGTTTTGAAAGCTTTTAATTAAAATGAAAAGAAAAAATTATTATTATTATTATTATTATTACTACGGATTAATTAGATTGTTTGGAAAAAGTTTTTTTTTTTTTTTGTTTATCATTATTATTATTATTTTCATATGTTTTGTTATAATGTTAAAAATAATAATAATAATAATAATAATAATAATATTTTCTCCCCACACATTCCCTATCGCCAAAATTTTGAAAATTTTTTTTTTGTCGTCTGCTAATTTTAATTAAATATTCAAAAAAAAAAAAAAAAAAAATTCGTAAGAAGAATTTAAATCGTCCTATACACGAGGCTTACGTAAAATTAACGGAAAATTTTTTTTTTTTTTTTTTAATCAAAATTTGTATAAATTTAATTAAACAAAAAAGAAAAAGTCTTTTTAATTATAATTAACATTTTCATTATTATTATTATTATTATTATTATTATCATTTTTCGTTTTCCCTTTCGCATTTTCCTACCCTTTTCCCTAGTTTTGAGGGGGGGGCGGGGGCGAGAGGGGCTGTGGGGGGGGGGGGCGGTCGCGGGGATAACGTACAAAATTTTTTAAATTTTATTTTATATATTTTCTCATTGTGTTAATCGACGTTTTTTTTTTTTACATAATATCCGTTTACGGGGAAAAAAAAACGCGTAAAAATTTTCAAAAGGCTACCGTAATTAAAAAAAAAAAACAAAATGTCGGACGTCGTGTGTGTGTGTGTGTCACTTGACATTTTCTCTTTAAGTATAAAAAAAAAAAAAACTTTTATATTATTTACCTTTATCATCATCATCATTATTATTATTCTTTCTCTTTTACGTCACTTTGTCGTTGTATATTTCAACTTATTTTTGATGTGGTTAATATAATTCTGTGGTTTATTATAATAATGTTTGAAAAAAAAAAACCGTTAAAAAAAGCGTTCTTTTTTTTTCAAATTGACTCTGCCGCGTGGTAAGTGGTAATTTTTTTAACGCGTCCCTTACCAATTTTCCTTTTTTTAACACATTAACGGTTTTTTTCTCTCGTTTTTGTTTTTTTTTTTTTTTGGTTAAATAAAAGAAAAAAACAACACATTAGCAACACAAAAGTAAATTAAACATTTTAAAAAAAAAAAACTTTTTTGAAAAATCCCAAAAAAAAAAAAAAAAACTAATAATGACCTTCTTAATCGAATAACATCTTCGCCGAAACTAAAAAGTAAGTCAAAACCGTTGCGAAAATTCTCTCTCTCGCTCTCTGTTGCAAAAAAGAGAAGGGGAAGGGGAAGGGAAGGGGAAAAAGAGATAAGAAAAGTGGAATGGGTAAAAATGGTAAGCGAAGAATTTCGTCGCCAACAATTAAACGTTGTTAAAATAATAATAATAATAATAACTCCCTCCCCTCCTTCTTCTTTTTTTTTTGTCGTCAACAATAATTCAAATCGAATTCGCGAACGAAATCACGTGACACACATTGTTCCAACTTGTTTAAAATATTCTCATCAGTTTTACTGGTTTTTTTCATTATTAGACGAACGAAAATTAATTTAATGTCATTATTCGATTCATTTAATGATTTTATTCGTTTATAATTAATGTTAAACCATGTAAAATTAAACGTTTCGATCGTTTGTAAAGTGTTTTCGAATATGGCGAATTATAAAACCCGCGAGGAAGGAAATAAATAAGAAAAAAAAAAAAAAATTTTCTATACGTTAGAAGTGCGTCAAATTGAAGAATTCAATATGGCGTCCGTTATTATTCTCATCATTTCTAAAAGGTATTTATTTTAATTTTAAAAAGGTATTCGTGTGAGTGT
Organism: Pediculus humanus corporis; assembly: GCF_000006295.1. Taxonomy (NCBI): domain Eukaryota; kingdom Metazoa; phylum Arthropoda; class Insecta; order Psocodea; family Pediculidae; genus Pediculus; species Pediculus humanus. Next base: position 937,124 of record NW_002987093.1, read on the forward strand.
TCGTCCTCTAATTTCACTTTTTTTTTTTTTTACCTAAGAGATTTTCATTTATTTATTTATTTAATAAAAAATAGTAAAAATAAATAAATAAATAAATAAAAAGACAAATTATCAAATATAAACGTCGTCGTTGTTAAGGGGGGGGGGGAAAAAGTGATTAATTACATCGACGGTTTTTTTTTTTTTTTATGTAAAAAAAAAAAAAATTTCTCATAGAGATAAAAACGGGAAGGCAATGTTGAAAAATACGAATTTACCCGACAAGTAATTAAATCAACTAATTAATCACAAATTAAAAAAAAAAAAAAACAGAAAACTTTTTCGATCGTGAAAAAAAATTTTTTAACGGAATCATCGTCTTGTACGGGAAGGATAAGTAAAAAGTGTGAGAGACAGAGAGAGAGAGAGAGAGAGAGAGAGAGATAAAAAAAAATTATTAAAAGAAAATGATAGCATATGGTTTAGTAGTGTTGGGTGTTCAATTGTGACGTCATCGTCGTCATGGCAACCGCTCTGTGACACAAGTGAGCCCAATATTTAACTTGCCCATTGAGGTTAACGGACCATTTGCCCAACATTTACCACCGAAGTCAAGCACACAATTTTATATGTATAAATTTTAACCATTTTCTTTTTCTTTTTCCGGCGGTGGGGAGGGGGGAAGGGAAAGGGGGTGGTTGTCTTTTAATTTCTCCCCATTTATTTTTGTTCGTTATTTCGAGAGAGAGAGAGAAAAGAAATTTGGTCATCCGCAAAAACCTTAAATCTAATATTATTTATCGTTTAAAATTAAACGCATACGAATCCTTATATTGAAATTCAAATTGATCAAAAAAAAAAAAATTATTCGCGTGGATTTTCCCACCCCCTACCCCTACTCCCTTTCTCCCCCCATTAAATTTTTTATATATCATTTTCCATTGCCGAAAGCCTATCTCGTTTTTAACGGTTGAAAAAAAAAAAAAAAAAGATCAAAAAAAAAGGAAAAAAAGGAAAAATTACGATTTTTTCCATATTTTTTTTTTTTTCCTTTTTTGATTTCATTTTTTTTTTTTTTTGTAACCGTCGTTATATACAAATTACAAAACTTTTGTTTTTTTTGTTTTTTTTTTTTCGTTTTGAAAATTTATTTCTTCCGGGGTTTTCCATGTCTTTAACGTACGTTTTTCTTTTATTTTACATTAATGTACGTAAAAGATTACGTACGTTAAAAGTAATAATCAAAAGCAGAGAGAGAGAGAGAAAGAGAGAGAGAGAGAGAGAAAGAGAGAGAGAAATACCTCGAGGGTTTAAATATATATATATAAAATGGCGTTTGTTTACGAATAATTAAAAATATATATGTATATAAACTCAAAATCTCAAATTTACCTTTGAGAACAAAAGTTAAAAATAAAAAAAAAGAAATTCTCTCGAGATTTTTTTTTTATATATATAAAAAAAAATCACAATTCGTCTATTATTTACTAGAAAAAGAAAGAAAACAAACGCGGTTAAATTTTCGAGATTAATCGTCGAAAACGATTTCGATTAATCGAATGAAAAAACCGTTGTCGTCGTCGTCGTCGTCGAAACGTGAAAAATTTATATATATATATATATATATATATATTTAATTACTCTATGACAACGAATTAACTTTTTTCCTTACCCGATAAAAAAAAAGACGGTTTTATTATTATTATTATTATTATCATCATTGTCTGTCCGTGTTTAACGAACGAAACGTTTTTTAATTTTTCTTTTAAAGAATAAAAAAAAGGAAAACATATAAAAAGTTTAGAGAATTAAAATTGTTTTTGTTGTTGTCGTTGTCGTCATCGTCATCGTCGTCGACGTCGACGTCATCTTTTGTTACGTTTACCTTTTGGTTTTATGAAAAAAAAGTCAAATGAAATTTTTTTTTTTTTTTTTTTTTTTTACGTGGTCGAGTCGTCTTCAATTTTCTTTTCGAAAATGTTTTTAGAAATGTAAGAAAGGTAACAAAAAAAAAAAAAAAAAAAAGCTACAAGTGTGTGGTGAAAAGAAAATCGTTTCGATAAAAAAAAAAAAAAAAAACGTGTAAATTGTCATTTTGACGACGGAGACGACGACGACGACAATGACAACAACCACGACGACGACGACGTCGATGACGTCGACGATGACGTCGAAACCTCGTGTCGTTGTTGTTGTTGTTATTGTTATTGTTATTGTTCAAGAGTTCGGGAATGAGAAATTACTTTTTTTTTTCCTTTTTTTTCCTTTTTCTTCCTTTTTCAAATGATTCAAGCGTGAAAAAAAGAAAAATAGAAAAATGGCTTTTTTTTTTTTTTGAATGCACAAATAAACTGAAAAAAGAAAAATGTAAACGATATTTTCTTTTCGGACAGGTTTTCCAGAGAAGAAGAAGAAAAAGAAGAAAATTCATTTTCACGAAAAATAACAACGTGTTGTATTGTAAAATTATTATTATTATTAAAAAAATTTTTCCAACGTCGTCTCATTATTATTTCGCGATTATTAATAAATTTAACTTTTTAATAAATAATTTTTTTCCGATGGTATTAATAATAATAATAATAAATCCGACATTTTCCCCCCTTTTTTCATCATCATCATCATTTTAGACGTTTTTTATTTATTTATTTATTTATTTTTAATAAAAAACTTTTTAATTTTTATACTTTCGAGATTTA
>NW_002987093.1:944801-957044 GCF_000006295.1 Pediculus humanus corporis
CTGTTAAAGTTAAAAGAACAAAGATTTTCCCCCCCCCCCCTTTTTTTCCCTTTTTTTTAAAAATTAAATGAACGCTTTATATTAAATATTTGAAAGTTTTTTTTTTTTTTTTTGTTAAATCATCATCATCGTCATCATCATCATCATCATCATCATCATCATCATCATCATCATCATCATCACCATCATCATCATCATCATCATCATCATCATCATCACTATCATCATTATTATTTTTTTCCGGTAAATTTTATTCTTTTAATACAAAAAAAAAAAAAAAAAAAATTAAATTTTTAAAACGAAATCGACACTTTTTTATTTAATTTATAATTGTTTTACCAACATTAAAAAAAAAAAAAAAAAAGGCGTTGATGATAATAATAATGATGATGATGATGATGATGATCTTTTTTTTTCTCTCTCTCTCTCTCTCTCTCTTTAGAATTTTTAAAAATCCTTTTTCTCTTTATAAATTTTCATTTTTCTTTTTAAAAAAAAACAACAAACAAACGATTGCAGTTAGTTTTAAATTTTAAATTTCACTTCCGGTATAATAAATTTTCTCACGACGTGATGAAATGAAAAAAAAAAAAAAAAAAACGAAATATTTTCCAACCTTCGATGAAAACGACAACAACAACAACAACAACGACAAACACTTTTCATAACGAAAAAAAAAAAATTAAATCACATTTCGTTTCCGGTTTACAAAATCATAAAATCGTTTCCGTTTCCGGTTTCTTTTATTTTTTTTTTTCCTTGTGCGTGGGTAGTACACGTAATATCCGACGGTAAACAACACGGTACATATTATTATTATCATTATTATTATTATTGTTATTATTACTATTATTTGCATTTCATCATCGTCTTGCTTTAAAAAAAAAAAAATTATAAAATTTTATTTACTCGTAAAAAAAAATTTTCCGGTTTTTCTTTATTCTCGAATCTTCTTGTTTATTTTTTTTTAAAATGACAATAATAATAATAATGATAATAATAATAATAATAATAATAATAAATTTTCGCCCTTAATTTTTTTTAGTTGAGACGTTCGTGGCCCGAAAAGGCTTAAAAAAAAGTCGTTAAAAATAAAATGAAAAGATTTGTCGCAATCGAATTAAAACGAAGAAAAACTTTTTCTTTTCTTTGTTAGTGGAACGAGAATAAAGTGAGGGGATTTTTGTCGTAAGATTACAAAAGAAAAAGTTTTCCGTATCGAATATTTTTTTTTTTTTAAAATCATTTCATTGTGATTTGTCGTTTACGCATAAATTCACGCACAAACACACGCACGCTATCTATCCCTCTCTCCCTCGCCTCCCCTCCCCCCAAAAAAATAAAGAAAATTAAAAATTAATAAAGTAAAAAAGCAAAAAAAAAAAAAAAAAAAAAAGGTCGACAAAAAAAAATAAAAAGGTTTTCAGGTGTGAATAATACGAAAAGATTATTATTATTATTTTCATTTTTTTTTTTCGTGTGACCGACAACGTAAAATGAAATGTGATATTTTTTTTTCTTTTTTTTTTGGGGGGGGAGGGGGGGGGGGGGGTTTTTTTGTTTTTTAAATTTTTAAATGATATTGATTAATTTTTTTTTTTTTTTCATCTTGGGCTTTTTTTTCGCATTTTGTCGTTATTGCTGTCGTTATCCCGAAAAAATCCTGGAAAATTTAAAAAAAAAAAAAAAATTCCGTTGGCATCGATTTCGTTTTTTTTTTTTTTTTTTTTTTTTTAATGTGCGCATTTTATTTTATAACGGGGTAACAATCATTTGAGAGCTTTTTTTCATTTTAAATTCATTTTCAATCGTTTCGAAAAAACTTTGATGACGTCAGTCAATTTTCGTACGTTATTATTATTATTATTATTATTTTTTGCGCACGCGCGTGCGCGCGACAGAAAAAAATATTTTTTGATTTAAAAAAACTCTCTCTTTCTCTCTCGCACACACTTGAAAAAAAAAAAAAAAAAAAAAAAAAAAAAAACGATCACGATTTAAATGATTTTATTAAATTTTTCAAAAGGTAATAATAATAATAATAATAATAATAATAATAATAGAATGCGAAAGGTGTGACGAAAAATTAAATTTTTCATCCTTTGAAAGGTTTATATATAAAAAATCCTTTTTGCCTCTCTCTCTCTTTTTTTTTTTTTTTTTTTTTTTTTTTTGAAATTTCATACCTTTTTTTTTCTCTCTCTCTTTTCCTTTTGTAAAATATCATAGCGATGAAATTAAACTTATTATTATTATTATTATTTTCACTTTCGAACGCGACAAGATTCCATGTACTTGTTTGGAGTTTTCCATTCCAGGTTTCTACCCGACGATTCCACAGGAATATAAATGCTCGAATTTCGTTGGTGCTATTTATAGTATTTTCTGTAGAATGTGAGCCGTTCCACATGACGTCATTTCCTCTTCCGGTTTCTTCTTTTAAATTCTTGAATGTGGTTATGGCTTCCGGTGATGCTCCCACGATGATCGGAATCGTTCCTGTTTTACTCCTCCTTTCAATCTGGCTATTTCTACCTTTAACCCGCTTCTTTCCGCCGGTACGGATACTTCAATGTGTCTCAGTATGATATCCGGTTTGTTGTCTGGCACAGTTCTATCAGTGTGGATTTGTTGATGGTACAGAACCGTGCATGAACCCGCCGTCGTAACCGGGGTTTGTACCACTCCTTGGGTAATCCTTCCATTCCATATTCTCGGCATATACTCCAATGGAGATATTTACAGGTTTTATTGTACCTCTCCAGATATTCATGCCTTTAGCAGCTGTAATAAACGCTTCCGTTTCAATCTTAAGCTTTCCACAGTGTTGCCAATCATGCGTGGTCTTCTTATTAGTATCCGAAGCGTTCACTCTCTTTAGCTTCTTCTTTGCTGTCGTCATTCTTCTCTTCTTCCTACTCCTTTTTTCGTTCCTTTTTCTCTATGTGAACTACTTGGGCTAGTATCGGGTGCCGTCGATCCTGACATTCTCCCCCCCCCTCTCGTTATTATTATTATTATTATTATTATTATTAATTACAAGCGTGTCGTATTAATTTTATTTAAATTAATTATTTATTCGTTCGCGTAACAAAAATAAATAAATAAATAAATTCATATTATACAATCACCGCCTATTATTTATTTATTTATTTATTTTTATTATTTTTATTATTTTTCGTACATAAATTTATTTATTTTATTTTTTTACGTTTAAAACGAAAAAGTTTTTTTTTTTTTATATGTTTCAAAAAAAAAAATATATATATATAAAATTTTTTTTTTTTTTTTTTTTGATTAAAATTTTCAAATTCTGCTTCCACGTAAATTTTTTTTTTTTTTTTATCATTGCACGAAAAAAAAAAAAACTTTTTACTTACTACCTTTTTTTATTTTATTTTATTTTATTTTAAATCGAAAAAAAAAAAAAAAAAAATTTACAATATTGAAGCACGAAATTTTTTTTTTTTTTTTTTTTTTGGAAAATCGATTGGAAGAAACGTTCTGGAAAAAATATTAAAAAAAAAAAATTTCAAAACAATTTTCGTAAAATTTTTTTCCTTTTTTTTTTTTTTCGAATCAACTAAATCAAATTATTAAGAATTTTTACGATGTAAATCAATCATTCGTTAACATAATCAAATTATTATTATTATTATTATTATTATTATTACTAGTAGGTAAATTACTTTTAAAAAAATTTTTTTGTCGTGGCAGCAGCGCGCGCGTAATTTTTATTTTAAAATTTCTTTCGTGTAAATTTACAAAAAAAAAATTAATAAAAAATGATACACGACATTTTTAATTATAATATTTTCATTTTTTTATTTTTTTTTGTTCTTTCCACGACGACGTCGATAATAATAATAATAATAATAATAATAATAATAATAATAATAATAATAATAATAATAATAATGATAAAATCGTTCGAATTACAATCATTTTAGGACAAAAAAAAAAGGGAAAAAAAAGGGAAAAACCAAAATTAAAGAATAATGTAAAAAGAGAAGAAACCTTTTAATTTTTGAAAAATTCAATTACGACAAAAAATGAGAAGGAAGGAAAGAATGAAAGAAAAAAAAAGAGAGAAAGAGAGAGAGAGAGAGAATGTTGGAACGAAGATCGAAAGAATGAAAGGGTTAAAAAAGGTTTGAAATGAAATGAAAAGAAAAAAAAAAAAAAAAAAAAGGATGTAGACGTTGAAAAAGTTAAAATTCTAACCCGAAAAAAGTAAAAAATAAAATAAAACAAAAGGGTGGGGAAGGGGGAGGGGAAGGGGAGAGAGAGAGAAAAAGGGAAAAAAGAAAAAGGAAAAAAAAAGAGGAAAATTCTCTCTCTTTGTGATTGATGATTGGAATTTTTTTTTTCTTTTTGATTTTCCGCAACGTTTTTCAAAAACAAAAAAAAAATTATTATTATCATCATCATTATTATTATCATCATTATTATTATTTTTAAATTGGATTCTTTTCAATTTCGCCGCGTTTTCGTTGATTGACAATCGAAAAAATTAAATAAAATAAAATAAAAATTCGTTGTAATTAAATGAAAAATTAATAAAAATTAATTTATTTCGTATTTCCGGGGAGAAAGAGCCCCCCCTTCCCCACTTCCGTCCCTCCGTTCGATTGCCGCGAAATATTTTCAAAAAAAAAAAAATTTCGACGTGGAAATAGAATAGGAAGAAAAACATGGCAGTGTAAATTTATTAAACGTTGAACACTTACTTAAATTTACATTATTCATTTTTCTCCCTATTCATCACCCCCCACCACCACCACCCTCCTCCTCATCATCATCATCATCATAATTTTTTTAAAAATCATCATCTATTGAATAATAATAATAATATTAATAATAATAATAATTCACAATTACGAAAATTCCAAACGTTATAATATTCGTTTATTAATAATGAATTATTAATTAATTTTTGATTATGTATATATAATTTTCCGTATAAATTATTTATTTAATTGATTTTATTTGAATTTATTAAAATCGCGTAAAGTTAAATAAATAATATTATTATTATTATTATTATTAATAAAATAAAAATTTTTTTTCAAAATGGCGTCCGAGAGAAAGAGTGCGTAAGGAATGAATGCAAAAAAAAAAAATTACAAAATAAATCAGTCGTCGTCGTCGACGTCATTATTCTCATTATTATTATTATCATTATTATTATTTTAATAATGATTTTCATAGAGAGAGAGAGAGAGAGACACGATTTCGATATACGATACGATATATTTCGATTCGATTCGTAACGGACGAAAAAAAAAAAAAAAAAAAACAAATTAAATTAATAAAAAAAAGGAAAAGCTAAAAATTATGTGATCACGTGATGTAAATTTCCCCCCTCTTCTTCTTTTTCTTCTTCTTTTATAGTTACGGTGAACAAAAATGAAAATGAAAAAAAAAAAAAAAAAAAAAACCGAAAAAACAAAAAACAAAATTAATTACAAGTCTTTTGAATTTTTCTTTCTTTTTTTTTTTTAATAAATAATTAATAGATTATTAAAGTAATTAACTTTTCCTTCGATGAATAAATAATTAAATAAATAAAATAAAATAAAAAAATTTTTTTTCTTACTCATCTTCTTATTCTTCTTCTTCTTCTTCTTTTAATTAATTTATCCGGATTCGTCAAAAAAAAAAAAAAAAAAATTTTCTTATGTCACTCGTTTTCGTCTGCTATTTTCGTAATACCAACATTTCGTCATGCGCGCGCGCGTAAAACTGAAAAAATTTTTCTCATGTCATTCGTTGTCGTCTGCTATAATTTTCGTCTGCTAATTACGTCATACCAACATTTCGTCATGCGCGCGCACGTAAAAATGAAAAAATTTTTCTCATGTCATTCGTTTTTCGTCTGCTAATTTTTTTTTCGTCTGCTATTATTATTTTCGTCTGCTAATTACGTCATACCAATATTTCGTCATGCGCGCGCGCATAAATAAAAAACAAACAATTTTATTTACGTTTTTGCAAATGATTTTCCAATACGACGCCATATTGTTTTTTTTAAAATCTCGAATCATTATAATATCGATATATCGATCGATATATGATTATTTTCCCTTTTTATTCGTACGATGCATTTTTATGAAACGTTTATTATTTCGTTTAATTTTTTTTTTTTGTAAAGCGGAAATAACAATTTTCGAAAAAACGACAAAATATTAAAATGGCGTAAAAATTTATGTAATACGTTTGAAAATGGGGGGGATAAGAAAAAAAAAGATAAAAATTTATTCTTTTACAGAGAATTTTTTTTTTTTTTTTCAATACGACGAAAAAATTTTCAATTTCAATACGAGTTTAAATTTAAAGTTAAATAAAATAAAAAAAAATTTTCTCTCTCTCTCTCTCTCTTTGCCCTTGCCTTTAGGAACGAATGAAAATGTTTAGCCATGTTGAAAATTTAAAAGCGTCGCTCAGGTGATTTACAGTGATGCCAACTTTAATTTTACAATTGCGTACAAAAAAAAAAAAATTTTACTTTTATATATATATATATATATAAATATACACGTCGACAAACGACAGACGACAAACGACAAACAACAAACGACAGACGACAACACAAAAATTTAGATTTTACATTATATTTTATATATATTATGCAAGTAAATAAATATTTAAAAATTGTTTCCTTTCTGCTTTTTTCGGTTTAGGGTATTGTTTAAAAGTTAAAAATTTCAAACCGGATATAAATATTTTATTTGTTTTTACTCTTATCAAATGTAAACTTTATTTTCGAAAAACTGTGAATTCCTCCCCCCTCCTTCCCCCCGCTTTTCCCTCCCCCTCACCCCCCACCACCCTCACCTTTCTCTAAGAATAAGACAAAAAAGATTTCAGGAGAAAACTTCTTCTAATTAAAGTTTACAAAACTTACTTACTTACTTGTATTTTTTTTTTTTACAAAAGCATTTTTATCTGGATTTTCATTTTCTTTTCCCCTTCTCCCTCTCCTCCCTCCCTCCCTCTCCTCTTGTAATTTTTTTTTCTTTAATGATTTCTTTTATATTTTTTTTTTTTGGAAAAGCGTAATTTTTCAATTATTCAAAGTTTAACATCTCTCTCTCTCTCTCTCTCTCTCTCTCTCTCTCTCTTCTCATTAAACTTTTCCTACGACAAAGAAAGAAAGAAATATGTCTCCTTATTTAAATACTAAAAATTAATTAAAATATTTTATTCGAATGATAATGATGATGATGATGATGATTAAACGTGAAAATTTTCTCGCGTCAAAGTTGGTATAATTACGCGTATAAAACGGTTAAATTTAAATTCGAAAAAAAAAAAAAAATTATAAATGGCGTTCATTACGCGCGCACACACACACACACAAGACAAAGTAAAAAAATTTAATAATTATATTATTAAAGAGCAAACGCAAACAAATTTTATTAAATCGAGAAACCATTTTTAATTTTTAATTTTACTTTATATTTAAAAAAAAAACCGTTTTTAACGATTATTATATTAAAATGATATACGACGCGGTGATTATATTATTATAATAAATAAACCATTTTGATTGGTTAAATAAAAGTCACGTGAACGCGTATGATGCGACGTTTAAATTTTACGACCGGAAATTGATTCGAAATCATAAAATTTTTACCGCGCGAGATGGAGGAAGGGAGAAAGGGGGCGGAGCCAGGGACGGGAAACGGAAATGGGAGCGTCGGATTAAATTCATTTTTAACGGTCGCGAGCAAATGTTGACGTCATAAAAAAAAAATGTATTTATTTTCCATTAATAAATTTTAATTTTTTTTATTTTATTTTATTTTATTATTATTTTGTAATTATAAAAAACGTTTTTTACTCCCCCCCTCCCCTCCTCCTTCTTTTTAAGAAATAATGCCTAAGGCTTCCGCCATTGTTGTTTTTTCTTTTTTTTTTTTTTTTTTTTCTTTATGAGGTTTTATAAATGGCTAATCGGTTAATTTTCTTTTTCTTTTTGTTTTTTAATCATTCATTTTCTTTCATATTTTATTACTTAAAGTTTTTTAAATGTACGAAAAAAATTGATAAAAGAAAAAAGAAAGTAAGTAGGAAAATTAAAAAATGGCGACCGATTTTTTCCTTCAATAATTTTTTTTTAATGAAAAGTTTTTCCCAACGAAAAAAGAAAGTGGAAAAGTTAAAAAAAAAAAAAAAAATTTTGTTTTTCTTTAAATTTAAACACTTGGAAATTATCGATTTAATTTTTATACATAAGTTTAAATTTACGGTAATAATAATAATAATAATAATTTGGGGGGGACCCGTGCAATGCACTTAGAAAAACTTTCTTATTCTTAAATGAAACGTTACGTAATAATAATTCATTTAATTGAATTTTCTTTTTAACTTCCGGCCATTTAATTATGTTTTTTTTTTTTTAAAATCCTTTTTAACGTTTATATAATAAATTTAATTTAAAAAAGTAAATGAAAGTAATGTATGCGGACGCACACGCACTCACGCACACCCCCCCCACACACGCACTCATGCACACCCCCCACACACACACACACGCATACTTTACACGTAATAATTAATTATATATATATATTATTTTAAATTTATCGTTAAAAAAAAATTTTTTTAAATGGTTTCTTATTGTTCAAACGTTTGTAATTTAACGATATTGATAATAACAGTAGTAATGATAAATAACCACGACAACGATCATCATCATCATCATCATCATTATTATTATTTTCGACGTATTAAAAATTGAACCACACCTATGCAATAAACACGAAATATTAAATTACGAAACTTTATATATTATTATTATTATTATTATTATTTATTATTATTATTATTATTATTATATTATATTATTATTATTATTATTATTATTATTATTATTATTATTATTATTATTAAATAAATACATTTTATTCACGTGTGCGTAAGTGAGCATGTGCGAGTACGCAAATCATTTATTGTTAACAAAAAAAAAGAAGACAAATTAATATCGTTTTATTTATTTTTTTACGGTTGAAAAAAAAAATTAATAAAACGAAATAAATAAATAAATAAAAAGTTAACGATCGATACATCGATCGATCGATCGATCGATCTATCGAAAGTCCAATTAAATGTATAAAATGAAAAAAAAAAAAATTAATTTCCGGTTTCGTAAATCTAAAAAAAAAAATAAAATAAAAATAAATTTTCAAGTTTTTCTCACCATTTCATCTCATATTTCCCAAACCGTTTACCGATTGATTCTTTTAAATAATAATAATAATAATAATGATGATGATAATGATGATGATGATGATGATGATGATGATGGCGATGATTAAAAGGAGAAATGATAAAATTAAAACGTTCGTTAATAATTAAATAACTTTTTGGTTTTGGTTGAGAATTTCATTGGAACTTTCCTAGAAAATGGTTTTAATTCAAATGAAGAGAGATTTAATTATTAATCGATCATATTTGTATAATTGATATAAAATCTGTCGTTATCGTGTGCACGAATTTTCAATTTATATTGCATCGATTATATCAAAAACGCGGACTGAAAGAAAATTCTAGAAAACGTTTTATAATAATAATAATAATAATAATAATGATAAACGTAATGAAATTTTCTTTTGTACGTGTGTGTGAGAAACAAAAACAATTTTTTTTTTTTTTTTTTTTTAACGAGAAAAAAACCCCTTGTTCTCGATTTTATTAAATTACGGAGTTTTACCAACCCCCCCCCCCACCTTCTACCCTTTTAACCCCGCTCCCTTCCTTTCCCTACCCTTCCCCGCCCCTCCCGCCCCCGAATAAAAAATCTTTTAACTTCAATTAAGTAATTTCAACCATTATTAACTAATTCATCATCTGGTGCAGAAACTTTTTTTTTTAAAAAAACTTTTTCCGCTTTTCCTATTATTATTATTATTATTATTATTATTATTATTATTATTATTATTATTATTACTATTTTTTACCGCCAAAAATTTTTTAATTTTTTTTTGTTTTGTTTTCACCGGCGGGAGGAAGTGAAACAGTAATAATAATAATAATTTTTTTCCTTTCTTTCATTCACCGTCAGCCATTTTTTATAAATTTTAACGTGGCAATAACAAGAGAGAGAAAAACGAAGAACAAAATTTCATTTTCGAATTTTTATACAATAAAAAAACTAATTTATTTAATTGACAGAAACAAAATGTCGGAGGAAGAGGAGGAGGAGGGGGTGGAACAAAAAAATTAAAAAAAAAAAAAAGGAGGGAAATGTATCGAAAATACCTTTGAACCAATCGTTCGTTACTAATACGTTGATAAATAAAAAACTTTTCCCCCTCCTCCCTCCCCTTCCCTCCCCTTCCCCTTCTCCCTTTTATCATCATCATCGTCAGTATTATTATTATTATTATTATTATTAAATTTTTCCATATCGAAATCGATAAAATAGACGAAATACATTTTTATTTATTTTAAATGAAAAACAAATAACGAATAAATAAATAAATATTTATGTACGTCGTACAACCGGAATTACTTTTTCAAAAAAAAAAAAAAAAAATTTATATAATCTTATATATATAAATTTTATTATTTTATATTATTATTACTATCCGGAACCGGAAATCGACGATCGAAAGGAAGGAAGGAAGTAAAAAAGGGAAGGGAAGGGGAAAAAAAAAAGAAGGCAAATTGACGTCGTTTTTTTAAATATGAGAACGAAATGAAAAACGTACATATTATTATTATTATTATTATTTTTTAACTAACGAATTTTTAACGAATTGATTTTGACGTGGAATTGGAAAAAAATTTTATTTAATAATAATAATAATGATGATGATAATAATAATAATTTTTGACGAGTTAATACGCGAGAATTTTGATAAAACGTATCGAAAGAGGAAATTTTTTTTTTCGGGCCATTTTTCCGCAGTCGATTGTCATTTCCGGTTTGAACAATAATCACTTTTTTTTAACAAAAATTTATCAGTCGAATAATAATAATAATAATGATAATGATAATAATAATGATAATAATAATGATAATAATAATGATAATAATAATAATTTTTAACAGCGTCGACGAAAATGTAAAAAAAAATTCATTTTTCATGTAATAAAACTCGTCAGAGTTCAAAAGAACGACAAAACAAAAAAAAAAAAAAAAAAAAAACAAAAATGCCAACATTATAAAATGAAAAGAACTGAAAGAAAAAAAAAAACGAATAATTTTAACGATGATGATGATGATGATGATGATGATAATAACACTCGAAAAAAAACAGAAATGCGTAAAAGTGCCACTTTGTCAAAGTGTTTCTCCTCTACCCCTTATTATTATATTTTCGATTCCATCCCCATCCCCCCTCCCCGAACGTTTTTTTTTTAAATAAAAAATACACGAACGAACAGAGAGATAGAGAAAGAGAGAGATAGAGAGAGTTTCCTGTTTCTTATCCTGTATTGAAGACAAAACCTAAGAAACGTATCGTGGGAGAAGAAAAAAAAAAAACGATTCGAATAAACGGGAAAAACGCATTTAACTATAATAATAATAATAATAATAATAATAATGATAAGACTTATCGATTCTTTTATAAATGAATGAATGAAAAATTAATATTAAATCAAAAGTGAAAACAAACGGGGGTCGGGGGGCGAGTGGGGGCACGAGGGGAGGGGGAAAGTTTTTAAATTCGAAGAACGAAAAAGAAATTTTTTTTTACATTTATAAGATGATTTTATTATAATTTTTTTTCGTTCGTCATCATCATCATCATCATCATCACCATCTTCGCCGCCATTTTATTATATATTTTTGAATCATCGATAATTTAAAATTTTAATCTTATTATTATTATTATTTCCCCCCCCCCTCCCCGCTACGGTTCCGATAATAATAATAATAATTTTAAAAAATTTTTTCGTTTTTGACGACGCCATTTTTATTTTTTATTTTTTTGTTTACGTTTGTGAAAATCGTGAGTGACGTTTTTAAATTCGAAATTTAATTTTTTCTCTTTTTCAATTTTTTGTAATCGTTTTTCATTTTTTTTTTTTTTTTTTTTTATATCGAATGAATTTATATCGAATGATTTTATATCGAAACGATGACAGCAACGATATACACAAAAAAAAAAAAAAAGAAAAAAATTCGTTAAATTTTTTTTTAAATGATAGTTTGACGTTTACACACACACACACGACGTTGAATCTAAAGAACCGGAAATAAATATTTAAAAAACCGGATATAAACGA
>NW_002987093.1:957292-1010477 GCF_000006295.1 Pediculus humanus corporis
CATTGCGTATACAATTAAAACTCCGACCGTGTGTGTATAAGTAAACATCCCGAAGAAATAAAAACAAAATAATAAAATTAAAAACTATTTCATATGTTAGCCCCTCCCCCCCCTCAAAAACAAACTCACGGACAAAATTTTCATTTTCATTTTAAAAGAGAGAGAGAGAGAGAGAGAGAGAAGCCTCCCCTTTTTATATAAACTTTTTATTTTTTTATTTACAAGAAAAAAAGGAAAGAAAGGAAAGAAAAAGGTTTCTTTTATAGTAAAAGGCTTTAAATGAACCAAAAGGTATACAAAAAAAAAAAGGTATTTTTGGACCTTATTTACAAATGTTTTTGTCTTTTTCTTTCCTTTTTATCGAGAGAGATAGAGAGAGAGAGAGACAGAGAGAGAGTTTTTCTTTTTTCTTTTTAAATCTCTGGGCAAACCCAAAAGGATTTTTATATTTTTTTTTTTTTCCCCCCTTTTCGGTTGTCATTTTTACTTTTCCCATAACTAAAATTTTCCTACTACGAAATCATCTTTTTATCGTAATAATAATAATGATAATAATAATAATAATAATAATAATAATAATAATAATAATAATAATAATATTAATAATAATAGTGCAAATATCTTTTGATTTTTATTGAAAACTCACTCACGTTTCTTTATAAATGTATATTATTATTATTATTATTATTATTACTCAAACGATACTTATAAAACCGGAAATAATTAACAATAATACCAAACGAGTGCCAAGTTAGGAAAAAAATTTATTTAAAAAAAAAAAAAAAATGGCGGAAACGTTTTGAAATATATATGCGTATAAACGTTCGCTTTTCTTTTCAATTTTCCCTAAAATTTAAAGATTTCACAAAGTCAGGTATTTTGAAAAACCTTATTAACGAACAAAAGGTTGTTTACCCGTTGGGATCCTTTCAACTTCCTTTTCAAAATTTCGTTATAATACCTATTAAACCATTTATAATAAATTTCACGTAAATGTTTAATCATCGGTGACCCCAAGAGAATTAATTTAAAATTGTCACCTTGACGATGATGATGATAATAATAACATTTCGCTCTTTCATAAGTAATAATAATAATAATAATAATAATAATAATAATTGTCAGAGTGTGACAACTGCGACGAAAAGTTTTCGCTTGTTTTGTATACATTTGAGATCCGTAACGTTTTTTTATTTGATGTTTCGGTGTTACCAACCAATTCGCGTTAAAGGAAATACTCAGAGAGGAGGAACCGGAAGGAGGAGCAGCAGCAACAGCAACAGCAACACACACGCATTTCTTTCCTTTTTTTTAAATTAAATAAAAAATTTTTTTTTACTTTCCAATGCATCTCTCGACATTTTTCTTCTTTTTTCTTTTAATTAATAATTACTACGTATATTTATAATAATAATAATAATAAATAAAGAAAATTTTAAATAAAGTTAAAAAAATAACATTTTCTTTCTTTTTTTTTTATTAATGAAGGAAAAACGAAGTAAAAAAAAAAAAAAAAAAAAAAAAAAAACTCATAAAACTTTTAAATTACATTGATTACTTAATTAACTAATTAATTATTTTGTTATATAATCTAAAGTTTTTCCTTTGACTTCAATTTTTTTTTTTTTTTTTTTTAAATAATAGAATGTTGGTAACATTGTTTTTTTTTTTTTTCTAAAAATAATTTTTCCTATCATTTAATAAATAAAAAAAAAAAATTCTAATAAATAATTCTACGATTCTTTATCAGAATATTTTTTCCCTTATAAAAATTAATTTTCATCATTTAATAATAATAATAATAATAAATTAAATTTTATCAGAACGAAATCACATTATTATTATTATTATTATTATTATTATTATTATTATTATGACAAAATACCATTATTATTATTATTATTATTATTATTATGACAAAATACCATTATTATTATTATTATTAATTTTTTCGTACCGCAATTTTAATAACCCAAGTTAAACAGTAATTAATATTTGTTTACGTAATATGATAAGACTTTGATTACAGTCAGATTCTGCTGCTGTTGCTGTTGCTGTTGCTCCTTCTTCTACTGCTGCTCCTGCATTACAAATTATGTTTATGTACATTTATAAGGATTAGTATAAGCTCGGTTAATCGTTTTATCTATTAAAATTGATACTGTCAGAGTCAAATGTAAATCTTTCAACATTAATATCATTTAAAATAAAAAATAAAATACGAATAAGAGAAAAAAATAAAAACGTTTTACTCTATGGATTTATCGTGAAAAATGACTGAGAATCGTATCGTTGCCGTGCACAACACACTCACGCGCACAATACTACTACTGCCACTACAACAACGTGGCACAAACCCATGTTTCAATAACAATTTGTTATTAATATAAAACGTAATGTTTACATTTATCTTCGTTATTTATAAACAATAACATTGTAACCATGGCAACTGAGTTCGAACGAGAAATTTCTAGAAATTTATATTTTATTCATTTGTTTTGTTTTCTCAAACATTGTTATTCATTTGTTTTAATATAAAACAAATATAAAAGTAGGAATTGGTGTCGTGAATAAAAGGAAGCTGGACGTTTAATTTTTCCTTTTGTGTTCTTGTGTTTGTTCTTTTTATATTTGTCTGTGTTTTAAATTTTGGTTATTTACTATAATTCGCAGGTAAAGTGATATTCCGATTGTAATATTTAGAATAGTAAAACACGACTCAAAAAAAAAAAAAAAATTATTATGAATCCATAATAATAACAATATAATTCTCCCGAATTTATTTTTTTTTATAAATTTTTTTATTACTTAAAAATAAAATCTTTTTTTTTTTTATATTATTATTATTATTCGAATTCTTATTATTAGATTATTTTCATTGTCGTCATTTTCCTTTGTTTATCTATCATATTTTTTTTATACGAAAATAAAATCCCAAACGAATAATATGAATAATAAAATAAATAAATAAATTTTCTCATGGTTTAACTTAATAAGAATGAGAAGGAACATTGTTATGATTTCATTTTGATTTGTTTTGATTCGATTCATAACTTTGTTTCTTTCCTCTCGTGTGTTTTACTATTCTAAATTATATAACGATTTGAATACATTTATGGCGAACTATATTTTATATAAACTAAAAGGTTTGTCACTCATTTCATGGATAACACAATGTAACCGGTAACCGGTAACCGTCACTTTCACTAACACAATCCGTAATAAGTTAGAACGTTCACAAGGAAATCAGAAGAACCTTTCTCTCCTCTTGCGTTCAGCTTCCTTTTACATGTTGAAACTAATTGTTATTATAATATAAAATGAATAACAATATTTCTAGAAGCTTCCTCTGTAGACATTGTGACTACAAATACAATGTTATTGTTTATAAATAATATAAAAATGTAAACATTTCCAGATGGAAACACATCACCTTCCCCCATTAAAATGGAAAATATGAATTTTTGAAGAAAATTCGTTTTCTCCCCTTGTTGTTCACACTTCTTTGTTAAATCCTTAAACAGTTCGGAAAACTCTTCTTTCATCTTGTTCAGATTGAATAGTTGAAATTAAATTGTTCAAAAAAAAAAAAAAAAAATTTCAGCTTCTACAATTGTGAACATTTTGTTTTGTCAGCAACAAAATTTTAATTTGTGAATTCTGCATAAAAGTCCTTTGTAGAATTTTCCTGCTTGGTTAAATTAATCTTCATGTAGTTTCAATACGGTCGGTAATGTTTTCATTTTTCCAGAGTCTGTCTTTCAAATAATTTCCTGACGTAATAACTGGAGTCTAGAATTTTTTTACCGATCGTGCCTGGACACATTGAAACGAAAAAATCAGTTCATTACCTCCATGACTGATCAAGAGGATTAGAAAAGCCAAGCTTAATCATCACAACTACCTCTCTTGATATGGCAGCCCGAGATTCTTTTCGTGGAAGAAGAAATGAAAGAATTATTGACAGAAGACTGGTTTACACGAAGAGTCAACAAATCCCTTGGAATGTACTTCACGTGTGTTATCCAGCCTGAGACTATGACGAGCCTTTTCGAAAAATAATTGCTACTCATCAACAAGAGATGAATTCTTTAAAATTCTTCTGGCTTCCTGTTGCTCAGAATATCCTACCGACTGCGCCAAATTATGTTGTGACCCCCCATTCGATTATCGAATCACAACCTTCTGCGTACTTGACACAAAGAATTCTTCATATTGATGTCGAGCAAGTTCTTATATAAACAAAAAGGTTTGTCACTCATTTCATGGATAACATCAAGTAACCGTTAACCGTCACTTTCACTAACACAATCCTTAATATGATGTAACGTTCACAAGACACAAGGAAATCGGAAGAACCTCTCTCTCTCCTCTTCCGTCCAGCTTCCTTTTAGAGATGGGAACTAATTCTTATTATAATATAAAATAAATAACAATATTTGTAAATTTCCAGAATCTTCCATCTGTAGACATTGTAACTTAACTTATGATGTTATTATTTATAAATAATAAATGTAAAAACTTCATACAAACAATATATAACAATTTCAAATTATTTATGGATTTCTTTGATATTCTATTGCCACGACGATGGTAGCGTATGCGTGCGTGTGCGTGTGCGTGGGTGTAATCATAAATAAATCACAATTAATATTTTAATTAAAATGTATTCCGTAACATTATTTACGTACGTTTCCATCCACGCACACGCACGTACGCACCCACATACCATATATAATAATTTAATTAGTCGGAAAAATAATTTTATTATAATTCGTTTCGTTTGTTTAGTATACACACATATATATATTTCGTATTAAAAATTTAACGACGACGACGGTAAAATATACTAATTTTATTACACGATTTGAATTTTTAAATAATTACAATTAAAAAAGAAAAATTATTAATAATTAAATAAAATTGAGTCAACGTAGGACCCCCCCCCCCCGAATATTAATAACACTAAAATATATAAATAAATAAATAAATCCCTTTTTTTTTGCTCATTAATAAATAAATAAATAACAATAATTATTATTATTATTTCCTTAGATTTTACTATTTGTATTCAAAATTTAATTCATATTAATATTTATTTTAATTACAAATTAATTAAGAGAAGGAAAAAAACGCCAACTTTTTTTTCCCCCCCCCCCCAAAAAATTTTAATTTTAATTGATACAAATTATTATTATTACTATTTTTTTTTTAACCTTTTTTTTTATTTTATTTCTGAAAACATAAATTTAATGTTTTTAAACCCGTTAAATTTAATTTAAATTTTAAAAATTAAAAAAAAAAAAAAAAAATTAAATTTTCAAAACGGAAAAATTAAAAATTTCCCTCCTTGGTTTTCCACACACATTAACAATTTTTCTTTTTTTTTTTCATTCAAAAGTTTTTATTTTTTCTGAACAAAAAAAAGAAAAAAAAAATAAAAATAAAAATAAACTTTTTTCGTTTTAATTACTTTTTTTTTTTTAAATTAACCATCTCTTAAACAATTTTTTAATTTTTTTTGTCTTTTTCGGGGGGGGAGGGGGGGGGAAATAATAATAATAATAATAATAATTTCTTTTTCCCTCCCTCCCTTCCTCCCTCCCCCCCTTCCTTCGTTTTTTTAATAGGTAGTCACTCTCTCTTTCTTAATCTGCCCCCATATTTTATATTTTTTTTTTTTTTTCCAAAAAAAAAAAAAAAATCTCGTTTCTTTTGCTTTTTTTTTTTTTACTCAACTCAGATATATTAAATGGATAAAAATTTGGTTTTGTCATTTATTTATTACAAAACATTATGAGCCAGACCTTTCGGAGCCCCACAAAAAAAAAAAAACAAAAGAAAATTTTTTTTCCTCTCTCTCTCTTTGCCTCAAATCGTACAAAACAAAACAAAAAATTTTTTTCCTTTTCTTTATTATTATTATTATTTTCTCTCCATTTTTTTTTTTTAATTAAACATTTTTCGTTTTTAATTAATCTATAACCTCACGTTATTAATTAAATTTTATCTTTATAAATAAATATAACGTCGTCGTCGTCGTCGTCGTCGTCGTCGTCATCATCATTCGGCCATTTTTTTTTTTTTCACACGCGAACAACAACATATTACCTTTCCGCCATATTTAATTTTTTTTTCCTACTCTATTCTATTCTATTCTTTTCTTTTCTTTTTTTGAACAACGTGAAAATAAATAAATATATATTTAAAAAAAAAGGAAAGAAAAGAAAAGAAAAAAGGAGAAAACATACGTATGCGAATAAAATTTATATACGCCATTCACACACAAAAAAGAAAAAAAAATGTTTAAAACGATTTTGTATGAAAATTTTTTTTAAAAAAAATAAAAACGGGAAAATATTATTTTCCCAACGCGGATGGGGTTGATAGGGTAGAGGGGATGGAACGGAAAGGGTGGGGGGGGGTTTCAATTCTCGGTGGGAAAAAATAAATAAATTCTATTAGAAATTCGTAAGGGTTGCCAAATGTTTTGATAAACAGCTGCCAACTTTTTTATCCTTCTCCCCCTTTCCTCCCCTCCTCTCCCTCTCCTCTTTCATCCCTCCCTCCTCCCTCTCACCCTCCATTTGTTTTTTACTTTTTTTTTTTTTTTTTGTTTAAAAAATATAAAATTTTATGATTTCTATTGTACAAAAAATTTCCATTCTCATTTCAATTAATAATTGATAATAATAATAATAATAACAATAACAATAACATCATCCTTATTATTTATTTTGTTCATTATTGTTATTATTATTATTAAATTTTTTTTTATATAGTTTTTAGCAGCATTATTATTATTATTATTATTATTGTCATTTCCTTTTTATTCATTTTAAATTCTTTTCACAAATTTTTTGTTTATTTCTTACAAAAAAAAAACATTAAAAATGACATTTAAAAGAAAATTTCTTTTCTTTCCTTTTCTTTTCTTTTTAAATGACAATTTAATAGTAAAACATTATAAATGCATTTTTCATAAAATTTTGACAGTAAAGGAAAATTTTTTTTTTGATGGGGTGAAGGGGAGGGGGGAGGAGGTGGAGGATTTAAAAGCCAAAATACGATTTTCAAATCTGCAACGATGATTATGATAATAATAATAAATATTATTCCCCCCCCCTTTTTTTTTTTAAAATTTATTTATTTGTCGACATTGATTTCCTTTCATTCATTCATTTATTAATAATAATAATAATAATAATAATATTATTTATGTATAATAAAAATCGTTTAAAGAAATACAAAGAGGTAAATAATTTTTTAAGAAAAAAAAAGAAACTCTCCGTACTCGTCATCATCATCATCATCATTATTAATTACTTTTTTAAAATATTCCTTTTTTTTTAGTATTATTATTATTATCATATCGTTTTCTAAATAAAATTATTTATTTAAAATAGAAACCCCTCACCGTGATTTTTTATTATAATAAGATTATAAACAAATGACATCATTAAAATATAAATAAAAACAAAACGTAAAAGAAGAAGAAAAAAATTAACAATTTTTCTTTTTTTGTTTAATTGTTAAAAAATTAAAATTCGTTGAAAAAATTTTAAAAAAAAACAATTGGAAAATGGAAACGAATTATTATTATTATTATTATTATTATTATTTGGGTCGTAACTCGTTTTCTAAAAAATTTATAATAATTACAAAATGTAATACGTACAAAATGTCGGACTAAAAAAATCATTTTTTTTTATTGCAATAACATGATCGAGAAAACACACAAATGGCGTCACGTTTTTATAAAAACGATGAATATATATATATGTATGGAATAAATAAAAGGTTTTTTTTCGGGGGGTAGGGTAGGGGGTGGTGCAGGGGAAAGGGTATGGAAGGGAGGAGGTGGTTTGTCGAAGGCAAAATGTTTTTTTTTTTTTTTTTTTTTCTGCATTTCCCTAATTATCATTTAACCATTCATTATTAATTATTTTCTACTGCGGTAATTTTATTATTATTATTATCATTATCATTTCCCTTTCCATTTACTTATTTAAAAAAAATAATAATAATAAATTTTTACATTTTCATTTCGAGGAGGAAAACCACCCCCTCCCACCTCCCGAAAAAAAATAAAAATTTAATAATAAACGTGAGTTTTCCATCTGACAAAAAAAAAAAAAAAATTGCAAACCTTTCTTTTTTTTTCCCTCCCCTCCCCTCCCCTTCCTTCCCTTCCATTCGAGTTCAGTAGGCAGAATTCTATAAGGGGAATGGAGGGGGTGAGGGGAATGGGAAAACGGGGGGGAGAAAGAAATGAAAACTTGGCATCGTCAATTAATCAACCTAAAAATGATGAACGAACGAAAAGAAAACTCTTGAAATTGAAAAAAAAAATTTTCTCACACGTTATATATATATATGAAAAATTAACGAAAATTAAAAATGGCTTCCGATGAAAGACGTGAAATGTGAGTTTTTCCCACCCCCCGCCCTCCTTTTTTCCCTTTTTTTCTTTTTTTTACACTATGAATATTCAAATCGAGAAAATTTAATTTAATTTTTTTTTTTTTTTTTAAACCCTTTATTTGATATTTTTCCGTGGCAAAAGATTAAAAATTCATTATTATTATTATTATTAAAACAACTGTTTTCATCATGGACTACTACTACATTATATTGTCTCCTCAGCAAAAAAAAAAAAAAGAAAAAATTTTATAATTTTTCTTCTGCTTTCTAACAATTCATTAATCTATTCAATGCAAATTATATTTAATATAAAACCGACAAATTTTAATTATATAAATTTCCGTTAAAAATAATTTTAACGAATTGAATTCGATCGTTATTTTATATTAATAATCAATATTAAATAATTTTATATATTTAAATAATAATAATAATAATAATGATTTATCTTACCTTTAACTAATATACGTTTTCCTTATCCGTAATTAAACAAACAAACACACACAAATAGTTTTTCTTTTTTTTTTTTTTTAAATAAAAAAATTTCCTTATGAAAAAAAAAAAAAAAAAAAAAAACTTATTATTACCCTTTCCACCGAAAAATTAAAAGAAAACACAATAACAATAAAATAAATAATTAAATAATATATATATATATATAATTCACTCACTATTTATCATTTTTTTTTTTTTTCAATTAATAACAATAACAACAACAACTTTAACACGACAAAATTATTAAAAAGAAAAAAAAATTTTTTTTTTATTAACAACAACCGACGCCATGAATTTATAACTAAAATCATTTTAACACATATAATAATATCATCATCATTACCATAATAATAATTTAACGAAACGACTAAGAGTTTTTCGTTTTTCAAAAGTTGGCAACGCGTTCAGCGTTGCTTATCTCGAATACGACGTCACCGACGTTCGCGAACCTTTTGAATATTTCCCCTTCCAAAATTTTTGCATTTGGAAGACTTTCGTACGCGTACGTACGTACGTACGTACGTCTAATTAATATTATTATTTCGTCATTTTTCCACTCGGGTTTTTTTCTTCTTTATTATTGGATTCGAATAAAATAATTAATTATATAAGAAAAAAAGGAAAAAGAAAAAAGAAAAATAAAGTTAGAAAGAAAAAGAAAAAGGAAAAAGAAAATAATTAATAAAAGAAAATTATTTATATATAAAACAAGAGAGACCTGCAGATGTGCACCGCAATGCGCGTCCGAGACCCGGCCCTGCCTTCTCCCGCACGGCGCACAGTGACACAATGCGGCACGCGCGTCGCGCACGCGTTTTTTTTTTTTTTTTCTTTTTTTTTTTTTTCTCTTCCTTATTTTAATAAATTCATGTTTCACTCACTCTCTCTCTCTCTCTCTCTCTACTCTTTTTACATTTGAATTTTATAAATCACATGGAAATCATATATTTATTCCTTTCCTTTCAAAACCTTTTTTATATTTAAAACAAAACGAAAAAACAACCGTTAAAAATTTTTATAACCGTTTCCCGACACGAATGATTTACGTATGAAACAAATACCCGCTTTTTATTACTATTTATATAAAAACCATAGACGTCAAAAACAAAATGAGGAAGTAACGGTAATTTTTCTTTTTCAATACTCGATTACGATTTGAATTAAAAACAAACGTTTTAAATTTATTATTATTATTATTATTACTAGTGTTTTTAACCGTTAAAAACCGTGAAATTAATAAGAAAAAATTTCTTTTTTTTTTCGTAAGATTTATAAATACGTCGGACGTCGTGTAAGATGAACGAACACAGACTCCTTTTCTCTGATAGTAACAACACAGACGGGTAAAAAGAAAAAAACTTTAATCGATAACTGACTTTACCACCACCATCTTGACTATCATCCCAATGACGTCATCATCAATCTTCGTTTTTCTTTTTCGCCATCTTTCTTTTTAACATTCGAATCTTTATTCGAACTGCAAAAAAAGAAAAATTTTAATTATAAATTATTTAACGGATTATTATTATTATTATTATTATTATTATTATTAGGATTGAATAAAAAAAATAAAGAGAGAAAAAAAAAGGGTGAAGGGTTTTAATATTTTATAAAACATAAAAAATTGACTTGAACATAAATCAAAAAAAAATTTTTTTTTTTTTTTTTTGTAAAATGAAATATTATAAATAAATAAATAATAATAATATACGTACCTGAATGTTTCTTCTTTAAATCATTCATATTTTTTTTAAAGATGAAATAATAATAAAAAATTGAAAAAGAAAAATAATAAAATGTTAAAAAAATATCGTTCGATAAATCGTTCGATTTTGTTCATAATTTAACACGGACGAAAATAAAAAATAAAATGGCGGATCATGTAAAAATAAAATAAAATTACTATAACGGTCGCTTGGGAAAGTAAAAAAAAATAAAAAATAAATAAATTCGATAATAAATTATCCGTTTTCTTATTTTAAACTTACGAGTTTTTAAAAAAAATAAAAAATAAAATAAACGTGATAATTTAATGCCAAAGTTTTTTCAACACCTTTTTTTTTACCTGCTCCTGTTTCTACTGCTGGAAAAAGAAAACCGTTTGAAATTTTTACTACAAAAATCATGAATGGATAACAAAAAAAAAAAAAAAAAAATTTCCCACCCGGAAAAATCAAATAAATCCAAACGAAAAAAAAATAAAAATCTCACACACATTATTATCAAAAAAAAAAAATTAAAATTTTATTTTTAATAGTGGTGATAATAATAATAATAATAATAATAATGATAATTCGGTTATAATTTTTTATTATAATCGTTTAAAATTGTTTCTATAAATTTATTTGCTGACGAATTTTCCAACCGTAAAATTCTAACAAATCCGCAATTGTATCCTGCGGCTACGTGAGTAAAGCTAATAAAATTCGGGTTGAAACAAATCTAAAACAAAACAAAAAACATTTTTTTCCTCTTTTTTTTTTTTGAAACAAAACGTCCAGAAAAAAAAAAAACCAAGGGAATTTAACAACTAACCCTATTAATGGCTTTCACCGGACAAATTTCCGGATTAATTTTTTTCCTATTTTTTTTTGTTTTTCCCTCCCCATCTCCCATTGATCCCTCATTAAATATTAAACCGTATTCCGAATTGATTTCCTCGTATGATAGCAGCTTAGGCACCTTTTTGTCATTTTCCTTATCCGCCACCACCACCACCTTATCCCCTTCTTTTGAATCATCATCATCATCACCGTTTAATTTTTTCATCGACACAGACGATATCGACTGCAAGAAACCAAAAAAAAAAAAACATCGAAATCCCTTTTTTTTTCCCCCAAAAACGTTTTCCGACAGGATTCCCGACTCACGTTTTGTTTTTCCTTTTTCCTTTTATCGCTTAGAAAATTTTTAAAATATCTCAATTTGATGTCACCGTCGTCGCTACATCCGCACAATGCGTTCAACCAATCGCTGAATGACAAATTCTGAAAAAAAAATCATTATTATTATGTGTTGTCAAACGATCGAAAAGCGGAAAATGTTCAGGGGATCACCAAACAACTATTTTCCATGACCAAACCAAACTGTTGACGATCGTGAAAAATATCTTTGACGAATCTCACGAAACCTTTTCCGGTCGTCGACACGATATCGTCGAAATTATAAATGACCAGGGGTAGATTTTTGGGCCAAACTGCACCCAAACATAATTCTTTGCTGAATTGTTCCACGGGATATCCGGGCTCTTCCAAATCCCATAATTTAACGATACGATCCAAAGCAGCCGATATGATAAAACGATTATTAACCGGGCAAAACGTCACGGCTGGAAAAAAAATCCAATCGAGTGAATTTTCCTGTTTTTCCTGTTCCTCTTCCTCTCTCTCTCTCTCTCTCTCTCTCTCACCTGTAACCGTCGTTTTATGTGCTTGAATTGTTAAATGAGGTCTCATGATCGTGGATTTTTCTTCGGCGTCGTTAAACGGCGACGAAAAATTATTCAAATTCCATAGAGCTAAAATTCCATTCGCGTAACCGCCGGCGATCGAACCGTTTTTTCCAACGGACAAATTCAAACAACTATCCGCTAAATATTCGTCTGTGGTTAATTTTGCAACGGGGAAAACTTCGTAAATGGGAATCATGCTAAAATCAAATTAAGAAAATTACAAAATTCGAACATGTTGCCAACAAAACAACGTAAAATGAACATCATATTTTCACCCGTTCGTTCGAGAAAGTCGATCGGGATCGCATATCGACCAAATCCTAACGATCGAATCGTCGGAAGCTGTCGCCAATATTCCCAACCTTGATATTTTATCATTCGAACCTTCCATCGAACAATCATCGGGAAACCACGACATGTCCCATATTTCGCTATCGTGAGCAATGCCTAATGATAATTTCGGCGCGGTGACGTCGGACCTGTTTGAAAACAAAAGAAAAAAAAACAATTACAATTCTTTGAACTTGTTTTCTTTCTTTCGGTAAAATATTTAAGTTTTAAAACTCGTCCTAACTTTTTATTATTTAAAAACCCGCAATCCCATATTTGTATGAGCGAATGTTCCGAACTTCCGGTTCGATCGTGAACGTTTCTAAGATGATTAATTTCCTTCGTCGTAGACAGTGCTAAATATTGTTTGACTTGTTTATTGATCATCCTGTTGAAGGATACCTTACACCATGACATGCACCTGACACTTCCGCCGGTGAAGAACGTCGTTGTACCTGTATAAACACACAGAAGGAGAAAATAAAATAAAAAATTTTAAAAATGATTTACTATAACCTCACACTCACCATCGACCGATTCGCTATCGAATATTTTAAACCGTCTCCATTCTTTGACGTCATCGTTGTCGTCTGCTCCTTTTAATTTAACAGAAATTGATTTTTTCATTTCCGGAAGTAAATGTGAATTATTTTTATCTCCAATGAATTTCCAATCGGAGATTTTAGTGTGAAATTCCGGCCAGGGATCGACTTTCATTTCCGTTTTTTCCGATTCTAAAGTAACGGTCAAACTGTCACTGAACAATTTCAATACTTTACTTATTTTTTGTTCGTCACACATTTTCGATCGATCTTTTTTCGATTTTTTCGATTTTTTCATTTTTTTCGATTTTTGTTTTTCACCCGATCCATCGTCTTCTCCACTATCGAGTTCGCTATTATTTAACGATTCTTTTTCTTCGTCATTTAAATCCTCTTCCTCCTCATTTACATCATCATCATCATCATCATCTTCCTCTTCCTCCTCTTCTTCTTCCTCATCGCCATTTTCATCGCTTTGGTATTCTTCGCTATCACATTCACCTTTTTCGTACTCTCCTTCTCCATCTTTTTTTTTCTTTTTCTTCTTCATAACTTTGGTTTGATGATTTTTAACGTGATCCACAGTATCGGATTCATTCACCGAATAATAGTTACATGTCTCGCATATGTATACTTTTTCAGGTAAATGAAAACAAGTGAAAAAATGTTGTTTGGCTTTTTTCACGTCATCGGTTGTCGTCGAACAACCATCGTGTTGACAAGGAATTTTTTTATTTTCACGTTTTAATTTGTACCACGAATTATACATCTTTGGACTTATTTTTGGTAACTTTTCATTCCCTTTCTAATAAAAGGTTAACAAGAAAAATTTAAATTCTTCAAATAATGAAAATTAATGGTATTTAATTTAAACTTACCTCATATAAAACATACTGCATTTTAAGAGCGTCTGCTTCAACTTCATTCATAGCTTGCAAAACTTCATGAAATTTTGATGCAGCCCTAGAAGAATAATAATTCTTTTAAAAAAAATACATTTTTACAAAATTTCATTTTGAAGACTTAACACACAATGAAAAAACTAATTTAATAAAAAATATTACTTTACTGCAGATCGTCTTTTTCCAGATGGTACAACAGAATCCTTTTTCGTTTCATTATTTTCTTCTAAATTATTGATTTCATTGGGTGGTTCGACAGGATGTGAAAGTTTTATATGCATTGGCATGCTGTATGGAAGACATTTAGCAGAACAATACTGACATTGAATTTTAAGAGCTTCTTTTTCTTCTTCCGACTTTCCACAACTTCTAATGTGAGACACATATCCTAAAACGCTTCTTTTAACATCTTGACACAGTTCGCAAGTACCTTTTTTTACAGCTTTAAAAGCCATTTTAACCAAATCTGTTACTACCTTTTCATCATTTAAATCAACAGGTGGTTCTCCTTCGACCCAACCTAATCCTACATGTTGTCTGAAATTATGATTTTCAAATTGTTTACGAGAACCGGTAAAATCACATTTACCACATTTCACTTCATATTTTTTTTTATCCAATAACTGTGTCATCAATCCTTCATTAGAATCATTTTTCATTTCACTTTTAGGTTTTCTTCCTCTCTTTTTCGGTTGTGAAACAGGTGTATCATTGTTTTTTTCAAAACTTTCCATCTTTGGCTTGGCATCAGTACTTTCGCTCTCATTTTTTTCATCATTGGGTTCCTTTTTTTTACGTTTGCCATAGCAGCCATTTCCTGCATCATTTGATCTGCAAAAATTTTTTAAAGTAAATTAAATATTTCTTGAATAATCAAATTAATTTATCACACATTTAATTACTTAATTAACAACCCACCTTCTTTTACCTTTGCCATTAGGAAACAATTGTTGTGTATTTTCTTTGACAGAATTTTTAATGGAATCTTCATTGTTCGATAAAAAATCAGTCTTCTTATAATTTTTTGATTTCATCATTTTTTTTTTTTAAAATTTATTCAAATGTATGATTCAAATTCTTAAATCTAAAATAAATAAAAAAAAAAAAATCAATTTAAAAAGATTTACAAACCAGTTATATACATAAATTTTTTTTTTTCCAATTTCTATGTAAGTTAAACTAATACATTAATACAGAAATTGAAAAATAATTCTTTTTATCCAGAGATTTGTAAATGTTTATTTTTTCTTTTAATTTACAAAAAATAGAATTTTCCCAGGAAAATTTTTTTACACGTTTTGAGATTATTTAATGGGATTATCGAATTCATTTTTTTATAAAATAAATAATTGATAAAATAATCCCTGATAATTAATTTGCTACAACCCGAAAATTAATAACTTTACGAGTTAAAATAAATAAAATTTAATTATTATATTAATTATATATTTTACTAAAATAAATTAAAATAAAATGAGTGTTAAATTGAAAATAAAAACTATGAAATTTTCGTAATTAAATTGTACAGAAGCCGGAACGAATTAAAAGGTTTCATTATTATTTTAAACATAATTAATTCAACCTTACTCAAAAATAATTATAAATAAATAAAACATATTATATAAATTATTTATAAATAACCATACCTTTTTTTAAAATCATTTTTTTTTAAAATCTAAATACAAAATTCGAGATTAACTACGCAAATAGAAATAATATTTAACAAAAAAAAAAAAAAATTTCATTTAATATAAATACACTTAACGTTCGAGTAAAAGTACATGTAATCATCGAGTAATAATAAAAACAAAAAAGTTTATTTTCTCTATGGAATACACAACTCCAAATGAATACATTATTTATAATTAAAAATTTTTTTTTAAATCAAAATAATTATATTTATTTCTCCGTCAGGTAATAATTAATTGTAATTTATTTCATAGGTTTATTTAAAAAAAAAAAAACAAAAAAAAATTAAATTGATTATTATTATTATTATGTAATAAAAATAATAACCGTTATTACAGATGTTATACGTTATACAACACATAAAAAAATTTTAAACATTATTGTAGAGTTTTTTACAAAGTTTTGCTTATTTAAAGCAAAGTATACTTCAACTTTCCGAAAGTGATTTTTTAGACGGAGAAAATTTAGGACATAAGAAAGTTAGATTTAATGACACGCCAGGTATTAAATGATGAAAAAATATGTATAAAAAAAATATAATTGAAAAAAAATTTTAAACTAATTATTCCTATTGTTTTATAGAAATAATTCCTATTCCTAAAATATCATGCTGCCGGAAAGTATTTTTCTGTATTTGTCGAAAACTGAAATTTTGTTGTTGTCTACTTTTTAGTATTTTTTGCTGCAAATGTTTTTATATGAACAAGCATGGAGAATCTGAAACATGTTGTAAAAATGAAATAGGTAAGAAATAATGAAAAACCTAAATCGATATGACATAGTGATCATTTGCGCTTGATTTTAAATTATTATTATTAATGTAATTTTTTTCCCTTCCCCCCCCCCTCAATATTATACAGACAGCAGCATTTACAATGAATAAATATGTAGCTTTTAAATCAGAGCTGGATACTCCATTATTCGAAATTGACGAAACTTTACACATCTACTCCAGAAATAACAACTTTAAAAGGTTGCTTCTTTAATTAATTATTATCGACAAATTATAATTTTAAATTCATTATTGTTACAACAAAAAAAAAAAAAAAAAAAAAAAAACTGCTGTAATGAGTTTTATAACAAACAAATATTGTTTTTATAATCAATCAATATAATAATATTTTTTTCAAATAGTTTTTTTTTTTATTAGCGTATAAAAAAATTTTTTAAAAATTAATCGTCTATTTGTCATACAAGTTTTATTTCTCCAGTGCATTGAGGACAACATTCTATTTTGGGGGGATGAGTTTGAAGGTAGAGTTTTCCGCTTAATGTCACAGCTGCTCCGACGACAGCATTACAAGCTTCATCCGGTTCTTTAATTAATTGCAGCAATCCGGGATTAGATAAAATCTTTAATAAGAAAAATATTTTTTTTTAAAAACAATTTAAATTTGTTTACTTAAATAAATTAATTACTAATTAATTGAACTTACTTTTTCAGCAGATTTTTCCGCTTGTGTTTTTTCCCAATGATTTAAACAAACATTTTTTTTTATGTCCATTTGTTTTGATCCTAATAGCTCTACGATTAATATTTCAGACAGATTTAAATTTTCTTTGCAAACATCCATTATGTTCCATTTAAACATTTTATTTTTTTTATTATGCAAATCGAAATTATCCCTTAGAACACAAAGATTGTCATAGGTTTTTGCTACATTTTCCCGAATCATTTTTTCTTCGTCTAAAAATTTTTTTAATGCATCATTTGCCTCGTTAACTTTTTGACATAAAGATGCTTTCCATCTAGCAAGTTCTTCTACCATAACACTAAAAATATACAAATTCAAGTAAAAAAAAAAATTTTCCTATTTTTAAATAAAAGTTTCTGTTGGAAAATTAAAACCCAAACCTGCTGGCTAAAAATTTACTTCTCCAAACTTCGCATTGACCGGCTAACCATTCTGTTTGTTCTTGATGAGACGAAAGAGATTCCGACGATGCTAATAAAGCCTGAGCCAAATGTAACTTATCTTCTGTTAAAACATGAACTTTTGTTTCCATATCCTCTCCAACAGCTGCAACTAATAAATTTTTCAATTCTCCATTAACTTGAACTTGAAATTTTAATTGATTTTCTAATTGTTCGTTTTCTTCTTTCAACGTTAACATTTCCAATTCTAATATTTTAAATTTTGCTTTCCAATCAACATCACTACTTTGATTTTCACTTTTTACATCTGATTTAACACAGTCTTTTTCATCCTTTGTTTCATTTTCCGATAATTTCTTCGTTCTGAAAATTGCCGCAAAATTTTTCTTCGTTTTTTGCTTGTTGTTCACTTTGATCGAATTCGGCACGATGGGTTTAACAGCTGCTTTATAAGGTTCATAAGGCACAAATTTAGGTTCTCTATTTTTAATATTTTCAAATAATTTTTTTTTTTTTTTATTTACTGCATGAGGAGGTGTAAGCTGTATTGCCAAATCGAAATTATTAAAAGGTACACTTTTGGGTAGAGTAAAATTATTAGTTTTATCTATTGATTCTTTATTTTCTTGCGGTTGCAAAACTATTGTATGTTCTACAGATTCATAATTTTCTATTTTTTCCATACCATCTCCCTGAGTACGATGTAAAGGAGTGTTGGTTGCCATTTTTTAAAAATACTTTTTCTGAAAATAAAAAAATTTTTTATTTAATTAATCCAATATTTAATTTCCTGTTTTTTAATTATTCGACAAATCAATTAACAAACTAACCAAATAGTATCGATTAATTTAAAAACTTGATGTGCAGGATCAGGAATAACATTAAAATAAACTTTGTATTTGGGTAAAGAATCAGAATAATTTGTATTAACGAATCTATTTTCTCTATTCAAATTTGTTTTCTCATAAGTAATGAAAACTTTCCCGGAGACTTTAGCAAGAAGATCTCCATTTCCTGATATTTTAACATTTAATCCGGGTAACCATTCTAATGTTCTTTGTCGAACTAAAATTTGATTTGGATTTACATGAGATGAATCTAATATTTTAATACCATATGTACTCCTATACGATGGAATATTTATCTTTGATTTATAACGTATCGAACCTGAAATATGAATTTTATATTAATCACGTTCATATAAAAATTAATTATTGATACATTTTCTGATTTAATATCGAATAAAAAATCACATCTTAATAAAATTTTTTTTAATTTTATGCGTATATCCTACCTAAGCAACAGCTGTAAGCTTCGGAAAGAACTTTACGTGAACATGAATTTAATTGAAGCAATAACGCGGCCATTATTACTTTCCTTTGATTTTAAATTAATTTTTTTTTCTGCTGCCACTTTTACGAAAATTACCTTTCTTTATTTCAATTTGCTCCAAAAACCAAAAAATTTGAAAAAAAAAAAAAAAACTATTAAAAATCTTTTGATGTCATTACAATTTAAATAAAATTTACTTTTTGTATGTAAAAAAAAAAAAATCACTTAAATAATTTTCTTTTTTAAACAACGATCGCAGGAATATAAAATATTTAAGAAATGTAATTCATTTGTATTATATAGGAAAAAGTATAATTAGTTCATCATATTAGGTAAATATGGATATTACTAAATAATTAATAAAAAACAAACAAACATAATATTTATAAATTACAATAATTGTCATATAAAGAAATTCCCTATAATAATAATTATTATTATTATTTTTTTTAAACAAATTAAAAAAAAAAAACAATTGCTCGCCATTTTTTTTTTTTTTTTAAAAAAACTCTGAGCAAAATTTTCTTTTCTTTTCATAATATGGTGTTTTTTTCCCCATTTTGTTTTTTTTTTTTTTTTTTTTTTTTCTTGTCTTAAAAGTTTCAAATTAAAATTTAAATTTTTTACTTGTTAAATTCGTCGTTCAAACAAACAAACAAACAAAGAAAAATTTCGGATTATTTAATAATGCAAAACATTTTTCTTTTCCCTTCTGTTTAATTAAAAAAAAAACCGTTATCGATCCATTAATTAGATTCCATACTAATTTAACACAAACTCTTTTTCCCTTTCAATTATTATTATTATTATTTATACTTTTCCAATAGCAATTTCCCAACAATCATAATGTTATAATCATTTCTGCGGTTCAAAACAATTTTCCTTTTTATTTTATATTAAAGGTTGATAAGTATGTGTGTGTGTATAATTAATCTCATTGACATAAAATCACTGATCAGATATATATAAAATCTTTTTTTCTTTCTTTTAACTTCCTGAAGATTGAGTCACATTTTCCCGCCATGTATCTTGTTCTACGGACGAATCTAAATCTAATATTAATTGTTCTATGTTTGATTTTGCTGTCGCATCATTTAAAAACGAGTTTGGTAAATTTCTATTAAAGTTAACTCCTGTAAAAAAAAAACAAAAAAAAAAAATAATAATAATAATATCAACACACTAATTGTTTATCATCATTATTTAAATTTTACTAGATCAACAAGAAATGGGGGGGGGGGAGACAACTTGAAATCTTTTTTCCTTTTCTTCCCTCGACGAAACGACACTTACATTATTAATATTTTTTTATTTTCATTACGGTTTCCATGTAAGTAAGAGCACATAACAGGGAATAACAGGGAAAATGTAAATTCTGGGACGTTCCCTTACCGTTAACACACCATTTTTCCCAATTGGCTATCAGCGTCGATATAAACTGAAAATACACGTGCGATTTCGTGTAAAAATAAAAAAAAAAAAAGAAAACTCATTCGAAATGGATTTTATGATAAATCAAATTTACAAAATCTCGTGTAAATATCAATAATAATAATAATAATCAACTCTCGTTAAATCTTCTTCATCTGGCATTGTTAAAAATTGGTACCAGAGGAAGAAAATGAAGGAAAGGAAAGGAAAGGAAAGGAAAAAAAATTCATACACGATAATAACTAGAATATTGGATGCTAGGATCTCTTGATCTCAATCGTAGAAAATACTTCCTTAGCAGAGAATTTATTTTTTGTATTTTAACTTCGCTCGAGTGTATTTTTAACGACGAAAGGATTTGCAACGTTTGAGGTGCCATTAAATAACATTTTTCTCGCACGAAAGCGGATAAATTCGATAAAGTCGTTCCTGATAAATAGAATTATAAAAACTTTTGTTGGGAGTCACGACTTAATGAAATGCACGAATGAATCCCGTACCTTGTTTTTGATAGAATAAAACGTAAGCGTTGCAAAAATCATCTTCCTGAGGTTTTTGTGCTGTTACCGTTTCGTCGTTGAACAAATGCCAATCACCCGATTGTGGATTTTTGGCGTAGGCAGTGTAGTGACCGGCAGATGCCCCTAAAATAAAATAATAAATTTTTTTATATTAAAAAATTCATACATATATATATATACATCTTTCGATAAGAAAATCATCATCATCATCATCATCACCTCCGAAATGATTGACGCATGCGTACAAATTATACGGTCTGATTGTTCCCTGTTGTATTCGAGAAGGCGGTACCAAATTTAAACCCGTCAATGGAAAAGAAACTTTATCGTCTAATTTCACGCTCGTGTATTCGTGAAAAACAAATCTGAAAACATTTTATTATTGAACGTTTAAAATAAAATAATAATAATAATGATATTTTCAAAACATTTCGTCAATCAATCAATCAATCAATCAATCACCTTTTAAGATAAACAATTAAAAAATCCGGATACCTCCAAACGGAAAGCGTTTTTGTTGCGCATTGATTTCTTTGGCACGTTGGACAATACCAAGGATTGTGTTCATCTAGAGTTTCACTAAAAATTACATTACAGTATAAGGAAAAAGTGTCAACCCTTTCATTTTTACAGTAGCTATTAATATGTACGCAAACCTTTCGCTAAAAGCATCCAAACAATCGTATATTGATAATTGTTCTTGACTTCTAAATTCTTTGAGACTATGATGTTCTATAGCTGGGATTTCAACTACTAAACTAGTGAATAAAACAGCCAAATTGTCTCCGGTCTGAAGGTTGATCTCCGCATCTTCGGATACTTTACAACCTTTGCAACGAGCAGTGTACATACAACGAGAACAATGATAACCCTGAAATTCATTTTTTATAATGAAACGTTGACAAACATGCGAAAAAACAATATGGCGGACGATGCCATGATTATCGCGTACCTGTCCATCGACGAATGCAATGGAATAAAAATTACTATAGGGAATTAATTTTCCAACGATTTCATATAATTCAGACCCTTTGAGCCTGTTGGGCACTTTGATTAAATGAGGATGTCCGAATAATTTTTGACATTTCTCACTACTACTACTCCCGCCGTCTCCTTCGATATCCAAACGGAACAAAACGGGAATTTTGAGCATCCTAACGGAACTTTTAAAATCCACATTTCCGTCGACGAGTTCGAAAGCTTTTTCGGGATCGACTAAATCATTGCAAACGGGACATTTCATGAGTCCATTTTCTTCTCCCTCGTTGTAATGTTTAACAGATCGCTAAAAATTAATTTTTAATTAATATTTTGGATTTTTTTTAAAAAAATTCTTCCTCCCCGCCCCTCCTTTCTCTTCAAATTCTCACCTCGATGCAACTATCACATAAAAAACAGGAACATCCTTTGTGATTTTTCAATCCCTTTTCGACTTCTTCCAAACAAATAGCGCAACTTTTCCAATCGTCTTTATCCGACGAAGTCAAATCCACCGGACGACATTTTTCCGTTACCCACGCGTCCCCTCCTCCCTGATCTTCCAAATGAGGCCCGTAGAAAACTGGGCCGATAAAGGGCGAGGATTCGATTGAAGTTCGACCGTTGGACGACAACAAATCGGATTCCTCTTTTAAATTGTTATTAATTGTACTAGATATATTTGATTTCGTCGTATCGGATTCACTTTGCTTTATCATTTTCCGAGTTTCGACATTGTTTAGTTTCACAGTCTTACTACCGAGTTCTAGAGCGTGAGAAACGGGATACTGTTCGGGAGTTAAATCTAAAGGTTCGCTCCTGTGCAAACTCGCAGAGTCGCCTTTAGACAACGAAGAAGACACTGTTGCATTAACATCATCAGGTATTTCAAACGCATAAATACTCCTATATGGATCAGACGTTCCTA
The DNA here is from genome assembly GCF_000006295.1 of Pediculus humanus corporis. Taxonomy (NCBI): domain Eukaryota; kingdom Metazoa; phylum Arthropoda; class Insecta; order Psocodea; family Pediculidae; genus Pediculus; species Pediculus humanus. The sequence continues at coordinate 980,192 of NW_002987093.1, forward strand.
AATAACGAATGTACAAATTTTCATCCTGTAAAAAAAAAAAAAAAAAAAAAAAAATTGAAAATAATTTAATTTAATTATAAGAATTGGGGGGGGGGGAAATACTAACTAAAATTCTAGCAATATGATGATGTAAAACTTCGGCTAATTCGAGCGACATGGTAACATTAACTTTCATCAACTTTCTCAAATGTTCTTTTATTTTAATTATTTTGTCCTGTTTATTAAGGGTGAGTAAAAATTTTGTGGGAGGATTAGAATTGGCGGGAACAAACGTCACACATATTTGTTGTTCCATCGCGTGAGGTAACGGTACGGACAAATACATGAAAGGCTCATACGTAGACGATACGTATCTGCACTCGGAACAAACAACCTAAAAAAAAAAAAAAAAAAAAATTACAAGTTTACCACCACCACCAAAAAAAAAAAAAAAAAAAAGAGGTTAAATCAAAAAGGAATACCGTGCTTTTAAATTGACCCTGAAAAGAATCAACAATAACGCTTTGATTGTGTCCCAAATGCTTTTCCCACTGTTTATCCGCTTCTAAATCATCATCCATATTTATCGGACTGTTCATGCTGGTCGCACCTGAAAATTCTCCATTTCTACTACCCATTTGCTCTAAATTATTACCCCCGCTATCGCAAAGTTTTCTCTCGTATTCCATTCGAAAATTTTTTTCTTTTTCTAAACTTTCTTCTAACTGATAACACACACAAAAAAAAAAAAAATTATATTTTTAAATATTATTTACGTCACCGTACAATGTACTCAAATTTTTTTTTTACCTTAAATCGTTTATTATTACTATTATAAAATGTTTCTAATGTCAAAAATTCTTTTGTGTTTTCGTTATTATCAATTAATTTATTCGTTTCCTTTATCCGTTTCACGCTAACCTAAAAAAAAAAAAAAAAAAAAAAAAAAAAAAACATTTTAACAAAGTTTTCATTTTTAGTTAACAATTTAAATAATAAAATATCAACAACAACAACAACAAAAATATATATTACAGTTTTCCCATCAAAGTTATGAAATTCTGTTAAATTAGGATTTTCCAATGCATCCCTCCTCCTCGTACTCTCGTACTTGGGAAATTTATCCGAATCAAAAACTATTTCATTATTTGGTCCTTGTTCGGTAACCAAAACATTTACGTTTGACGTTTTGGCATCTTTCAATATGTCGTCATAACCCCGAAAACATTGAGGAACATTATTTAAGGAAGCAACTTCATTTTTTTCAAATTTTGTCGTCGCGTCTAGTTTAAGAATAACTTTCGAGTCTTTTTTTAAATTGTTATCTAAAATAATATTGTTCCCGGTGTTGTCAACTGATATCCCTGATGCGTCTTCAACCGGACTGTCTCCTTCGGCAGCTTTAAATTAATTCTCTTATTAATTATGAATAATTTACTGGAACTAATTTTTCGTAAAATAAACTTACCATTTCCACTAATTGAATCCATTGCTTCCCATAAAATTGAACTACCCGATTGAAAACTTTTAAATGGTTGAACATCTTCCGGTAAAGGTCTCATTCTAATTTGACTTGCACCTATAGAACTTTCCGAGCTATGAGAAGATGAAGATGCTTCACATCTTAATCCAGTTATTGACAAAGCAACCTAAAATAAAGACAAATTTTTTTAAATAATAGATAGGAAGAGGTTTAAAAAAAAAGTAATTGGCATTTAATTACTTGACTGCCGGAATCGGGATCGGTATTTTCCTGGATTGCATTTCTCGGAACGGAACTATCCCTGTCCTCTTCACACGTACTGTGAGGAGTCATTGGATCGGCAGAAAGATCTGAAACGTGACTTTTACTGCTAGCCGTGTTAAGAAGCTCGTGAAGACTACCTAAGACTAATGCTAAAAATTCCTGGCAATCATGTTGTCTATAATCCTTAAACTGCGAATGATGACTACCCAAGGCTTGATGGAAATCAGTTGGTTTTACTTTACTGTATTTACCACTCCAAACTTTTTGAAATAAATTCATGAAATGAGTGGCCAAAGAATCTGGATTGGCAGTATCTTCTGATACTTGCTTCATAAAAAACTGAACCATTGTCGGAGTGTTAAGCAAACATTGCAAACCGGAATTCATAAAACATGTATTTCCAAGATTGCAAAGTCCACACACTCCCGGAGAAGATGAATCTAATATTAAAAAAAAAAAAAAAAAAAAATATTAAATAATTACAAATCAAAGTAGTTTTATTAAATGAGAAATTTGAAATAAATTACTTAAAACATCTCCATTTTGATCTCCACTAAACAAGTATTCAAGATCAGCATTGAAATTAGGACTATCTGATGTAGGTGGGACATGCATTTCATCATAATTTGTACTACTCGGCAAAGGTAAAACACCTAAATCAGTCTCACAAGGTGTGGAAAAATTTGCATCCTCTTCCCTATGATAATAATTAATAAAGAATTTAATTATTTACTTAAAATTGAATTTTAATTATTGGAAAAGCTTGGAAAATATTACAATTTATAATATAAAAATTTTTACATTACCAATTAATATCACAGGCATCTTCGATTGCCATTTCTTCAGCTCTATCACTTGGTGAATCACCAAATTCAGCTTCAGTTGGACTACTCGGAAATACTCTACCAGCTTCAAAATCGTAATTCTCTTCAGATTCTGCAGTTTCTACTTCTTTATTACTGCTTAATCTTGCCTCCAAAGTATCTAAATGGTGAGACAGCTCTGATTCAGATTGATCCATTAACAATGTATCTGTATTAAAATAAGAAATTACATTTTTAATTTTCCACTATTCACTAAAAAATAATTTGGGAATCATTATGGAAGCTTTTACTTAGATAAACAACTATAAACAAGCATACTACAGAATTATTTGTCAAAGCAAAATTTTTTTTACAAAATTTTAACTTTATACTAACACTAATTATCTGACACAGTTCTCCATAGTCCCACGGTTAATTGTTAGAAAATTTACCTAGCCTAGATTCTACAGAAGAATTCAAAGCAGTGGCAACAAATTTGGCAGATTATATAATGCAATTTCTCTTTCCTTCTTTTCAATTTTTCCAAAACCCGTTATTTGAAATAAATTAACCTTTCCTTGTTTCCTGAGTAATATATAACGACGTGTACATCCATTTTCCGTTTATTAAGCCAAGCGAACGACAAAGCGGTAGTCCAAAGCCACCGGCCGTGGCCTATTTTCAAAATAAAAAAAAAATATTACCTATGTCAAATAAAACCAAAATCACAATTTATTTAATAAAGCCCGTACCTTAATGTAAAAAATATATTTAAAAAACTAAAGAAAATATTAACTTAATAAAAATAAAAAAAATTCAAATTATAACAGGAACTTATTAAATTCACTAACAACACATTAAAATTCGGCAGACATTACTACGAAACCAAAATTAATCAGAGCGACAACTTTGCAGAAACATTAACAGGTGAGATTAAAATTCGTCGTGGATTTAGAAAAAAATGGCGCAATTTTTTTTTTTTTAGAGGCTAATAAATTAAATAAAATCACAATTACTTCAAAATATGAACAGATATTTACAAAAAAGCAATTACAATTGAATTATTTAAATAAATGTTTTCAATATTTAAAATATATGTTACATACGTTAGCTTAAACATTGATATTTTTAATTATTTTACAATTTGAATAATTTAAGGGTCAGGGGTTATCCTTGATGAAATAACTATGATAATAATTTTTAAATAAAATAAAATCAATTATTAAAATATGGCTTTTGATTATGTATGCTTGTACTTTTATAAAAAATTTTTTAATTGGTTTCAAATAGTAAAATTTTATTTACCTTTTGAAATTCTATATGTAACATTGGTGATATCACAAGCAGGAATTTGCGTTTTTTGTCAATTAGAAACGTGGTATATTTCATGTTTTCTAAAATTAGTAAGTAAATTGTTTTGTTGCAATATACACTGGGGGGAAGGAAAAAACTTTATGTGGCATTTTCGAAATAATTTTTTTCTATTATTAAAAAACTTATTTTTTCCAAAAATAAATTCCCGTTAGGTTTTTTTTTTTCTAATGACCGATTTTTAATTTTTCTTTTATTAGAATTTTATTCACCGAAAATAACTATTAAAACTTGTTAATTTAATTACAAGTAAATATAAAAAAATTAATTTTTTTTTAATGATCATTTTAAAGACAAGGAAATAAATTAGTTTCAAGTCACGCCGGTAGGTGAACTCGGTGACGTTCACGAAGATGGCGTAAATGATTTAACAAAAAATTATTAACAACGCGCAAACGTGACATTGAATATTTGAACCGTCAATTTTGGTTTGTCATTATTATGTTTATTATTATTACTTTCTTTAAATAATTAATTTTTTTTAATGATAAATTTTATATATAAGAAAATAAAGAATTGCTTTTTTTATTTTAAATTTTATTAATAAATTTATTAAAATAGACTTTGAATTAGTATTCTTGTAATTATTTAAAAAAAAAAAACCTGCACACCTTGAGTACAAAAGTTCAAAATAACAAATTTTCCACTTTTAAATTTATTATGAAAAAATTATGACAGTGTATAAAATAGTCTTACGCGCTTAATTTCTTTTATAAAAAATTATTTAATACTATCGAAAAAGTAAAAAATTTAAGAGGAAGTAAAACTACAGTAAATATTTAATAACAAATAATTCGATTTACTATCATTAATCAATTTTCTAAATTAATATTTTAAAATTTTATTTTGCAGAAATCAAAATACGATAGAATTGCGTTGAAATATAGAAGATTCAAAACTAAAACAAAATTCGAAATGTTTAAAACGATTTTATTTCAACTTTTGGTTTTTTTTCGATCTCTCTATGATTATGCAGTCGATTTTATATTTGGTCTTATGATATACGACGATACGAAGAAAAAAATTATTCCACCTGTGAAAAATCGTATTGTTTTAGAAAGCGCAACATCACTCGCCAAAAAAATCAGAGAAAAGGAATTAACAGCAGAAACTGTTGTTAGAGCATTTATTGAAAGGATCGAACAAGTTAATCCTATAATTAATGCTGTTGTCGATGAGAGATTCGATTTAGCTATTAAAGAATCACAAGAAATAGATAAATACTTGAAAACTACCACTGATCCAATTGATAAAATAGAAAAAAATAAACCTCTATTAGGAATTCCATTTACAACAAAAGAATCAACTTCTTGCAAAGGTTTAAATTACACTTTCGGTTTGCTCGCAAGAAAAGGAGAAAAAGGTACAGAAGATGCTGAAGTTGTCAGGTTGATGAAAGAAGCAGGTGGAATTCTTTTAGGAGTCACTAACATGCCTGAATTGAATTTATGGTGCGAATCTAGAAATAATTTGTATGGACAAACCTTGAATCCTTTTAATACTACAAGAACTGTTGGTGGATCATCTGGAGGAGAAGCGAGTATAATATCTGTGTGTGGATCTCCCATCGGTATCGGTACAGATATAGGGGGATCAATTCGAATGCCTGCTTTTTTTTGTGGTATTTTCGGTCACAAGCCCACAACTGATGCAGTTTCTATGAAAGGTACAACTCGAAGAACAGGAAATGAAAAGAATTCAATGGCTGCAGCAGGTCCTATGGCTAAATATCATGAAGATCTTGTCTCAGTTTTGAAAGTTGTTTCAATTCACAGTTCAATTAATGAAACATTGTATCAAGAAGTCGATATGAAAACCATCAACTTTTATTACATGGAAGAGTTAAATGATCCGAGAGTTAGCAAAGTCGATGAAGAATTAACACAAATTCTTCGTCGCGCTGTTAATTATTGTCAAGATATTAGCGGAGTCGCTTGTAAAAAAGCTAAATTTCACGGATTGGAATACAGTTACAAATTATGGCGGTATTGGATGACGAAGGAACCTTATCAATTTGAAGATGAGTTGGGCAATCGAGAAAGAACCGTTAATCTTTGGAAAGAATTGCCTAAAAAACTAATAGGAAAAAGTGAATTCACGCTTGCGGCTATTTACAAATTAATTGATCATAAATTACCACAGGAAAATTCAATTTGGGCCGAAAAATTAACTGAAAAACTTAAAACGGAATTTAACGTAAGAATAATAAATTATTATTATTATTATTACTACAATTCTTACCAACATAACTAACTGAAATTTTCTCTCTTTTTTTCCAGAACATTCTAGACAACAATGGAGTTCTCCTATGTCCGAGTAGTCCGACTCCCGCTCCTTATCATTATACGCCATTTTTACGTCCGTTTAATTTCACATATTGGGCTCTCTTTAACATTTTCAAGTTCCCGGTAACTCAAGTTCCCTTGGGACTCAACAAAGAGGGATTGCCGATAGGAATTCAAGTGGTAGCAGCCCTTAATAATGATAAAATTTGTTTGGAAGTAGCTAAACATTTACAAAATGGTTTTGGAGGTTGGGTACCTCCATTCGAAGTGAAATAATCACGATGAAATCACAACGATATTAAAAAAATTTATTTTTTATATTTATATATATATATAAAAAAAAAAAATTATTATTAATTTTAAAATGAATGTTGAAATTTTTTTTACTAAGTATATATATATCAGTATTTTTATCCATCAAATAGTATATTAGTTACAAAAAAGTGTTCAAATCCTATCCTTTACTTTCCTGCACTTTTAAATTATTATGATAAAACCTTTTGAGGTATGTTAAAAGTAAATCGAACTTTAACAAAAAGTTATTTTCGAAGCATCACATAAAAATTAGCATTGATTTATTGAATCGACCTTATCAGAAAAAACGATAAGAAATGGCTAAAAGTTCAGATAAACATTTACTTACCTTTAAACAATTTATGACAAAGGTCCAAAAGCAGCATATTCGACACATCTCGATGGATCAGTAGGAAAAAATTGTTGACATTTTGTCATTAATCTTTTTAATGCCTGTATATACTTTCTTTGCGTTTCATCATTAAGAACATGAGCGACATTTTTTGAGAAAATTTTTTCTCTACCAGTACGAGCATGAATTCCGACCATAGTTACACCGATTGGCCAAGGTGCATTACCTATAGCCATTTGCAAATAAGAATCATTTGCCTAAAATGAAAAAAGACATTAAATTTAATAATTTTTTTATTTGAAAAAAAAAAAAAAAAAACAAAAACATATCTGTCAATGTAAATTACCTTAATATAATTTCTGTCGAGTAGAAATGCAATAATTTCTGTTAAACTATCCGATATATCTTCTGGTAATGAATTATTTTTTAATTTTCTAAGCAATGGTTTTAAATATATTTGAGTTTGAGTGAATGTAGCACTTGCTAATTTTCCTTTTGTAGTTTGCTTTTCCCTAGGATTTCTATTATTTAATTGATTTCCCCACATTTTTAATAAAAACTTGTTGAAAAATAAAAGAAAAATTTTAGCATATTAAAAAATAAATTTTTATCAATACATGTGTATTTTAACTCACCTGTAAGAATTGATAAATAACTTGTAAATCTAAATCTCTACTTCCTTTTCCTAATTCAACTGCTTTGCTTTTAATTTCTTCATATGTAACTCCATCATCCTGTACTTGAACATCTAAATTAGATTTTCCATCTTTCTGTTGTTGTGAAGCAATAATTTCATCGAGAAAAGCTTGATCGACTTTTTCTAAAGCCTCTTGAAAATCATTTCTAAAACCTTTATCTACTTCAGGTTCTAAAATTTCACACTTTCTTAACCTGTGAAAAGATTCTAATTCTGTTTCAGCAAAAAGAAGAATTGGTTCTCCTCTTTCTCTTAATCGCCGAATAACTTCCTTTCTAGGAAGTGTTACATGGTCAGCTCCATCTTCTGGTTTTGGAGAATTAGTTTCACGTAAATTTTCAAAACCGTCGGGTTTAGGTTTTTCCGACGCAAATCTCTCTAAATATTCAGCATTTTCTTTCGCGATTAATTCTCCTCTTTTGAAATATTTCTTTGCGGGTTCCTGTGAACAAACAAACATAAGATTTAATTTTATAAAATGATACAATAATTGTTATTACGTTTCATACTTTGACAAAATCTAAAAAAATTACTATTTATTTTACCAAAACTTTTTTTTCTTCAAGTTGTCTTTTTTTCTTAGCAATTTCTGCTTTCAATATGTCCATTTTTTAAAAATATAATTATTCATAATATTTTCGTCAACCATTTTGGTTTTTTTTTTTTTTTATCAGGGGTACAACCTTACCACTTAACCAAAGCAGTTTAAGTTTTTTAATATCATATTACATAATATTTATAATTATTTCATAAAAATATAATATATTTAAAATTACAATTTTTTTTTTAAAATGAATTATTATATTATAATTTTTCAAAATTATTAAATAAATTTTCATAAAATAATGTTGGTCAAAAGGTCTGCGCCTTCTTGGAATGAGCACCAACATAATTTCGGAACATAAGGACGCTTTAGAGGTTCACACATAAAATTCGTTTATTTTTGTAAATGATCTAATACTCAAAAAAACGTGTACTATGCCTGCTCGGCCAAGAGTTATTAGATCGAGAACACATTCTAGTTCTATTAGAAGGTAAATTATACACATTTTATTTGTTTGTGCATTAAAAAATTGTTAAAAAATCCAATACATATATCCGTCTTTCAATGTTACTTTATTACTTATACATTAAAATCAAAAACCGAAATTAATTAGTATTTTATCGCGTTCGGACTATTTATTTAATAATTATAAGTATTATTTACTTTTAATTAAATATTAAGCAAGTTCTCATGCGTGGGTTTTTTTAATTTTATGAATACTATTGGCAAAATTTAAAACGCACAGTATAATTCTTACAGAGCAAGTTTTATACAATTTGAACCCCTGCAATTACTTTTTACCGTTAATGAATTCGTTAAACGCGTGGAATATTTAAAATTTGTTTAAAATGCTTTAAATTTTTATACTTTTTTTACATTATTTACTCGTATATTATAAATAGGTCATCTCAACCTCTTAGAAGGCATACTCCTTCATTTAGAGGTTCTACAAAAAGAAAGTTATCACTTTCTCCAAAAAGAATTATTTCCAGAAAAAATAAATTAGGCTATAGGACATCTTCTAATCAGTTAAGGAGTCATAGCAGAAATAGGTTTGTTTCGTTTAATTTCTTAATTCATCTTATTAATATATCACAATGGGTTTAAGACATAAAATTTTTACACATAATTATTTATTTTAGAAGTAAATCGCCAAGGTCAGACCAAAATTTTTTACTCAAGCAAAAAGATAGCAGAAGTGATTTATATAGGAAGTCATCACCCAGAGAAAAGCCAAAGTAAACAATTATTAGAAATTCAAATAATTATTTTTTTTTTTTTACATTTGTTGTAATCGAGTTATTTTTTAGAAGTCATCATTTAGAAAAAAAACTAGATGAAAGGTCTTTCATTGAAACATCACAAAAATCATTTAAAAATTACAATGTTGAAGATTTAAGAAAATTAACATTTAGAATTGATAGCAATGTATTAGATGGAAATCAAAAAATAAATCGTAATATTATTAATCCGGAAGATGTAACAATCTCGAGGAGACCAGGTAAAAAAAATTAAAAATAATTCAATAATTTTTTCCTTTTTTTCGAGTTTAACAAAAAAAAAAAAGAAAAAAAAAAAAGAAAATATATATAAAAGCCTTTTAATTATTCATTATTATTTTTAAGGTTAAATGGCAGTTTAAATTTTCAGAGTTTTTTTTTTTTTTCTAGCACAATTATAATGACGACATTTTTTTTTTTTTTTTAAATGTCGTTAATTTTAATTTAAATTAAAATGAAACAAAATACAGGTTTTTTTTTTTTTTTTTTTAATAATTTGAAGTATTTTAAAAGCATGTGCTAGAATAAAAATTAAATTTTTTTTAAATTTCTTTCTAAACTTTTTAGGATAGTAAAACCTTTTTTGACTTGTGAGTGCTCGATTTCATTCCGTTTCGATTGAAATCGAACAAATATTTTCATACAAGCCATCCAGAGAAACATTTTATGAAATTTTTAACTTGTTAGCACTCACAATTGTATAAAAAAATTCTTCTTCTTATTTCTTTTTTTTTATTATTATTATTATTATTATTATGAAAATCATAAAAGTTTACAAATCATAAAATATGAAAATCGTTTCTTTTTTAGATTCTACAACTTGATATAATCGATCAGATTTTATTATTATTATTATTTTATTTTTTTTTTGGTATTTTCTCCAGCCTTATTTTGTGAAAACAAAAAGAAAAACATTTTTTTCTTTCTGACTATATTTACAAAAGTTTTTTTTTTTTTTTTTTCGGTGTAATTTTTTCTTAATTTATTTCTTTCCGTTGAAAAAAAGAAAAATCTAGAAAAATTATTATTATTATTAAAATAATTAATTCTTGTTTTTTTTTACTAAATTTAGTTAATTTTTATTTCTTGTTGGTGATTTAATAAGAAAAAAAAAAGGAAAAAAAGTGTGAAAAGATAAAAGTTATTTATTTAATTAGTAATATATACATAGTTTTCTTTCTTTACTGTTGAAGAATTTTCCAGAAAAAAAAAAAAAATTCAAAAGTTGAGTGACAAGAATTTTGATTGATTTTTATGATAATGAAGAGAGAGGGAGACAATTGGCATTCAAATTTTCAAAAGGTAAGATTTAAAAATTTTTTTTTTTTTTTTTTTTTTTTTTTACTTTCCCCCCAACCATAAAAGCTTAATTTATTATTATTATTTCTGTATTAATATTTAATTAAAATTTTTTATTGTTTGTGTGTTTATGCCGTGAATTTTGTCAAAAAAAAAAAAAAAAAACGTGAAAAAATTTGATTATTTGAAAATAATGATAATAATAAGTATTATTTATTTATTTATTTATTTATTTAATTTTTTTTTTTTTCTATTTCAGAAATCGCTATTTTTAATTATTATTATTATTATTTTTTAAAAAATTTATTGATTATTTAAATTAAAATGGCGAAGAAAATTTTTATTTTTAAAAATTTAATTTAATTTAATTAATTAATTAATTTTTTACCAACTTTTTTTTTATTTTTTATTTTTTAAATTAATTAAAAATTTATTTTTATACATTTTTAATTTAATTAATATGAGAAACAAACAACAAGAGGATAAAAAGAATGGATAAAACAAAATAAACAGGATGAAAGGAAAAAAGAAGAGGAAGAATTGAAGAGGAAAAAAAAAAGTAGGAAAATGAATGATAGGAACAAACAAACAAACAAACAAAATGAACAGGAGAGATAAAATGGAAAAAAGGAAGGAAACAATCAGTAGAAGGGGAAAAGGGAAGGGAAGGAAACAAACAGGATAAGGAGTAAAAGGAAGGGAAGGAAACAAACAGGATAAGGAGTAAAAGGAAGGGAAGGAAACAAACAGGATAAGGAAAAAAGAAAAAAAAGGAAGAACACAAACGGGATAAGGAGAAAATGGATGGGAAGGGAACAAAGAAACAAACATATTTAGGATAAATTTTCCAATCGTTGGGAAAAAGGAAAACAAAAATGAAAATCGTGAAAATTTTTAATTAAAAGTATTCAAATAATTAAATTACGAAAAGGAGAAAAAGGAACCTTTGGAAAAAATGATCCAGAAAATTTCTTTCTTTTTTTTTTTTATCAAAAGGATTTTGTGGATTTGAATGAGACGGACTGTTGGAAAAGCGGGATTTGAAAGGGTTTCAAATTATGGCGGAAATGATTCGAATTAAATTGTGAATGTACAAAAGAAAATTTTTTTTCTTTTTTTTTTTTTTTTTCTCTCTCGGTTCATCATGCGGGAAATGATTGATTGTTTTTCTACAAGACTGATTCGATTGGATTTTATATTTTTGGGTTCATTGCCTTCCTATAAATAATAATAATAATAAAGAAAGAAAGAAAGGAAGAGAGAAAGAAGAATTTAGTAAGGGAAATACTAAGGACATTCATTTTTTTTTTTTCCCGGATTTGTCAATATAGGAAGGAAATTATGGATCGTTAATGATCATCATTTTTAGTTTTTAACTGGAAAATTAAATTCAAGTCTTATCATTTATCACATTGTCAGCGTGGGAAAATTTTAAAAGGATTAAATAAAATGTCGGCTTCGACTTAAAGAACCAAGACATGTATAAATATTTCAAAATTTTAAATTATTTTTGTATTTTCTACAATAAATTCCCGAAGGATTAGAAATCTCAAAAGATTTTAAACTTCAGATGAAATAAGAAAAACAAAAACCAACACAAATCGTGGATTTCAACGGTTTTGGGAGGAAACGGAACCGGATGTTACTCATGTTCAAACGGAGAAAAAAAAAAAAAGGATTTTTTATTCTTGCAACCTTTGCACAATGAAAAATGGGATTCATCTTTTAATTTAAAAAAAAAAAAATTTGTTTGCTTTTCCAATGCGACGGAAAACTACACTAAAATCCAAAAATTAAATCAAAGGAAAAAAAAAATAAAATTTTCCAATTTCAAAAACGACGTGAGGGACGATTTCAATTATTTTAAAGTGTTTTATAGTCATTATTATTAATTAAAATTTTCTTTTGTTTTTTGTATAAATAACGGAACGAAAGTTGTCATCATCATCATCATCATCATTATTCTGGCAAGGATAGGAAAGAAAACAAAGGAAAACCTCAACGGAAGTCGCGACGGATTTTATTAAATTATCGTTTGGGATAAAAAAAAACTTGTCAAATTCATAGCTTTTGCAACTATGGAACGGAAAAATCAAAACAGGAGGAAAATTTTTCCGGGAAAAACAGGAAAAAGTTTAGTTGGATAATTCTATCAAAAAGAGAGAGAGAGAGAGAGAGAGAAAACTTTTGAAATTATTATTTTTTTCTTTTTTTTTTTTTTAAATTTTATTTTAATAATAATTAAATTAGTTTTTTTCTTTTTTTTCTTTTTTTTTTTTTTTTAAATTTAAAATTTGCTAAATAATTTTTCTACTATTAAAAATGTCATAACGAATGGTAATCAATCAATCAATCAATCAATCAATCAATCATGGACGACCGTTTTTCAAAAGGAATCGTCTGATATTCTTTTCTACATTTTTTAATTTTTTATTATTTTATTATTATTAATATTTTTTTTTTTCAAACGGAAACGATAATAAATTTCGCAAAATCAACGGAAAAACAAAAAAAGTTCAGAAAGAAAAAAATTTTAAAAATAAGGTTGGAAATGGAAAATGCAGAAAAATTTTCTTTTTTTTTTTTTTTAATTTTCTTAATTTTTTTTACTTTATCGTTTTTTATTTCAAAAAAAAAAAAAAAAAAAAAAAAAAAGTTGAATAAAATTAAAATAAAATTCCGTAAAGTTTAATAGAGGAGGAGGAATAGGAGGAGTAGGAGGTGGAGGAGGTGGAGTACCACAACAACAACAACAAGTACAAGATTCATACGGGAATTCATACGGAAACGGAAGACAAACATCGAGATCATCATCATCATCAATGAATCAATTTTGTTGGCGGCCTTCATCATCCAATTGTTCGTATGGAATAAATGATAAATATGGGAATCCAGGAGGATATCACAGTTAGTATACATATATATGTCATTTAGGAAATCTATAATTTGTCCGGGGAGAGAAGGAGAAGGAGGGGGGGAGGGGGAGAGAGAGAGAAAGAGGGAGATATCGAAAGGAAATCTCTTTACCGTTGACAATATTTTAATTAATTTGTTTTTTATTTTTTAAATTTGTTTAATATCAGTTATCAGTTCAGTTTTTTGTTTTTATAAAATTTTTTTTTGTTTAAAAAATGAACTTAAAAGTTTTGTGAAATTTTGTGTAGTAGGGAAACATAGAAAAAAAAAAGCATTTTGTGGGATTTTTAATTTACAACAGGAAGGATGAGAAAAGAAGAGAAAAAGGGGAGGAGGAAAAATGTAGGAAATGAAAAAGGAATCGAAAAAACATGAAGAAGGGATTTTAAGGGAGATGGGAAATAAAGAATTCACACCGGGAGTTTTATTCAAAATGGAGGAAAGTGGAGGAAGAGGATGAGGATGAAGATGAGTAGTAGGAGGAGGATGAAGATGAAGATGAAGATGAGGAGAAAGAGAAGGATGATGAGCATGAGGAGGAGGATGATGAGGATGATGAGCTTGAGGAGGAGAATGAGGATGATGAGCATGAGGAGAAGGAAGAGGAGGAGAATGAGGATGAGGATGAGGAGGAGGATGAGCACGAGGATGAGAGGGAGGATGAGGAGGAGGATGAGCACGAGGATGAGAAGGAGGAGGAGGATGAGGATGTAAAAGAAAAGAAAAGACACAAAATTCGATCAACACATGAATTATTTTTAGTAACTCAACTTGAACAACAACAACAACAAGAAACAATTCAACGGTTTTGAAACCCAACCAATCAATCAGTCTTGATTTGATAGAAAACAAAACATTTCCTCTCTTTTTGTCTTTCGCCACGGAAAAAAAAAAAAACAAGAAAAAAAAGTTTATTTAAAGAAATTTCCATTTTTTTTTTTAAATTTTTTTTATTAGTTCGTTGACACACAAACGAACGACTTTTGAAAATTTTCAATCAACGTTTACAAGAAAAAACAGAAATTTTGTTATTATCATTATTTTTATTTTTTATTTTTTTTTATTAAGTTGGCAACATTTTAAAGGAAGAAAAAATGTTATCATCATCATGATCGTTTCTCGCCCACATTTTTTTTTTTTTGAAGAAAAGACGTAGAAGAAAACGAAAAGGTCGACGAGGAGGAATAAAAAAAAAAAAAATTGTTTGATTGTTTTTAAATTAATTGATTGTTCGAAAAATATTGTCGAAAGATGAAGAAGAAAGATTTTTTTTGTCGCACTTTTGCGAAATTTTCGCCAAAACGACAGGATACGGATATGTATACACTTCATCAAGACCTCAAGAATTTGTTGTCAAAACATGTTTTTAGTTTTCTTTCAAAAACAACAACAACAACCAGGATGACGACTAGGACGACAACGACAATGGTTACGTTCTAACCAAGGAGTTGATGATCAAAAACGACAAAATGGAGGGAGGAGAGAGAAAGAAAGAAAGAGAGAGACACAAACAATAAAAAAATGGAAATTTTTTCAACGGTTTTTTCGTATTCGATTTTTCCGACTTTGGATTGATTTGAATTTGGAAAATTATAAATAATTACGGGAAAATAGAAAAAAGAAGAAAAAATAAAATGAAATGAATTACCTTTTCGCCGTATTTCGCCGTTTTTTGCCGTTTTTCGCCGTTCGCACAAGTGGATTTTCTCGAATTTGATGCGAGTCGAAGACTTGGAAGCCATTTTATCGAAGGAATTTACGAGGATGACGTAATCACATCCTAAAAAGAAAAAAACAAATGAATAAAATTCCGTTAAATTTCGAAAAATGACGTCACGGACACGTAACATCCGGTTTTTTTTAAAAGTTAATCGAATATCATTCGAAATGATTCAAATAACCGAAATAACCGTTAAAAAGGAGGAGGAGGAGGAGGAGTAGGGGGTTGGGTGTTTGTGTCTGTGAGTTTGTTTACTTTTGTTACTCGTGCCACGTCTTTCCGTTGATTCGTTCGTTCGTTACCGCGCGACGGCCGCCATTTTTTTTTTTTTTTTCATTGTTGTCGTTTCTCACCTGGAACGAAAGTTTCCAGTTGGTAAAATTTCTTGTTTGTTAATTTTTGATTTGATTTATATTCCAGGGAATCCTTTTTTCTCCCCCCTCCCCTCTTAATTCTTTCTTCAAGGTTTCCTTTTGTAAGGTAAGAGGAAGAAGGAGAATCAGCGTCGTTGTTTCCATCTTGTTTCTTGTCTTTCCATTTTGTTTTTTCAATCTATTCATACGACATCTTGTTACGTCTATAATTTTTCTTCTTCTTCTTTCACCGGACGGTCGAAAATCTTTTTTCTCTCCTTCTTTCTCCAGTTTCTTTTTCCAGCAGTCGTCGTTTTTATTTTTTTAAACTTTCTTGTTGAAATTGTTTTTTCTTCTCGATCGAATATTTCGTAAAAAAAAAAAAATATTAAAAATTCTTGACGGTTTCTTTTGTTTGTTTGTTTGTTTGTTTGTTTGTCTGTTTGTCTCTGTTGTTTTTGTATAATTTAAGTTTTTGAATTGATTTAGGTGAAGGAGCAGCACCGATATTTGATCGTCCGGATATTATTGTTAACACGTCAAAATATGAGGATGAACAAAATTCTAGTTCGTTTTCCCGTTCAGGTACGTTCGCTACAATAATAATAATAATAATAATAATAACTGGACTTTAGGTATCGTGGAAAAAAAAAAGGAAAAAATTGATTTTTTTGATTTTGTTTCAGGGAGGCCAGAATACGAAGGACGAAGTCTTAGCTACGATAGAACCGGAGATTATCACGTTAAAAAACACGAAACGTACAACAGCAGAGGAGAAGATAGGGAAAGAGATCATCGCGTTAGGGATAGGAGTTTAGATCGGGATAGGGATAGAGAGAGAATGAGAGATAGAGAAAGGGATAGTAGGAGTAGTAGGAACAGGGGTGGTAGGGAGAGAGAGAGAGATAGAGGAAGAGATCGGGATAGAGACGGAGAAAGGAGGAGTAGAGGTCGGGATAGGATTAGAGGAGGAGGAGGAGGAGGAGACATGGAACGAGAAAGAACATCGAGGGACGTGAACAGAGAGAGAGGGATGAGAAATAACAGGAGCAGAATGAGAATGGATCCGGATAATTTTAGAAATACTTCGAGAGATAGTTACAGGGAAAGAACGAGAGATAGCGAAGAAGATAGATATAGAGAAAAGAGTAGATCACGGCAGAGGATGTCGAACAGCAACGCTCACAGTAATAAATTTACACCGACTGAAACTAGCGTGCAAGATTCGAGCAGACGATATTCGGATCCGACGGCGAGTTATTTCAATTCGGGGCCACGATACGAAGTTAGTTACACGATAAACCGACGCGGCGGCGGTGGCGGTTCCGGTGACATCGAGTCTAATTATTTGACGTCACATTTTCAGGTCGAACCCCGTGGTGAAAATTTTTCAAATTATTTCAACAGCAACAACAGGCGAAACAATGGCGGCAACCACAGCGCTCGGGGCCGAGGTAACCTTGTTCGTCCGATAATGAATCGTCCTTTTTTACATCATACGGAATTCGGAACGATGAGGCCCGTGCCGCCGGGAGCGTTTCGGGGACCGGCTCCCATGGGCCCGAGATTAGCTGTCCCTGGAAGGCGGGTACTTCCACGTAAGTCATATCAAACCACGTTTCCGATGAAGCATTATTGATAAATTTTCTCTTTTCCCACCCCCACCCCCCACCTATTTTTTGTAAATTTTTAAGTTTAATCGATTACCATTATTATTATTATTATTATAATAGTAGTAGTAGTAAAACGATTACAACGCTTGAATTAGGCTTCTTATTTTTTTTTTTTTTTTTTAATGCCCGTAAGTAACGAGAAAAAAAAAAAAAAGCAAATGTGCGTGTGTGTGTGTATTTTAGGAATGTTTCCACCGGTAATACAAGTAATAACACCGTTAAGACCTCCTGGTATACCATTTCTCTAAAAGGTAATAATAATAATAATAATAATAAATCCTCCTATCAAGTCTCTCTCACACACACTCTCTCTCTCTCTCTTTTTTTGTTTTTCTCTATCACTATCTCTCTCTCTCTCTTTAGTATTCGCGAGCGCGCGCGCGTGTGTGCATGCGTGCGTGCACACCTCTAAAGCCGGATGATGATGATAATAATAATAAATGACGTTTTTTTTTTTTTTAATATTACTATTATTATTATTATTATTATTATTAATATTATTAGTATTATTATTATAATTTGTCAATTATAAGTGAATACAAATGTATGTAAATAAAATAAAATAATTAAATAGAGAAAAAAAAAGCAGTTGTAAATTATTATCGATTGATCGATCGATGGATCGATATATCGATATATATATATATCGATCCTTGTCATTCTTCATCGAGTTCTTTACTTAGGGATAAAATTTTTTTTTCAAAATCTTGAGGATTTAAATCGAATTTTAATATTTCCATGACTTGTTTTAATATGTTTAAAGCATTTTGAAGATTCGACTGGAAAAAAATAAAAAAAATAAAATAAATTTTGTTTGTTTGTTTGTTTGTTTTTTTGTTTGTTTTTTTGGAATTAAATAAAAAATAAAAATGTCTCTCACCTGAGCTTCTTGTTTTGTTATTTTATCATTATTATATTGTCGTTTTGTTTGTACGACAATTGACGATTGTAATTCGTTTAAAATTTCACCTCTTATATTTGAATATTCCGGATCGACGACATCGACAAAATCTAATAATTCTTGACAATAAATTATTTTCCTATCTAATAAATCATCCGATATATCTTTAAACAAACAAACAAATTTTAATTTAATGTCTCCACATTTTAAAAAAATCGATTTTAAAAAAGAAAAAAATTACTCACCTGAATAAGTATAACCGTCGGTGTTACCAATCAAACGTATCAACGCATGTTTAACTTGTACCACGTGATAATTATTTGAATGTAAAACGCCATTTTCATAAACGCCATATTTGATTAAAAATTCTTCTAAACCCGTAACGGTTTTAACATTCGATTTCGTTAATTCATTTTTAAGATTATCGTTACCCATTTTTATTTGTTTATGCGACATTTCCCGTTGACAATTCATACATTTCCAAACGGAATTCGAATTTAACGGATCGACCGGTATGACGTAACAATTTTCAACGGAATTTTTATCTGACGTCATAGTGCATTTAGAACAACGAATGGCGCCTGCGTACGTGCCCAATTCGCTAGGATCCGAACATCTTTCGCAAACGCAATCGAAACATTTGATCGTTTTAAGGTGTTCCCGTCGGGAAAGCGTGTTCCAAAATGTTTGAGTGTATGTTGCCGTTATTAATTCTCCAGATTTAATATCTCTCGTCGCTGTGACGACGATCGTCATATCGGGTTGTAAAAAACTATGTTTCGTGTTCGGTTTGCAATCGTGCGACAACATGGACGACACGTTATACAATCCTCTTAACTTGACGTTATTTTTCACGATTTCGAACGCGTTCGTATCCAATATACCCGTTATAGTGAGTATTTCTTTTTCATCCACGTCGTCCATTTTTAATCTTTCCCTAATGAAATCCGCCACGTTTTTTTTATATAAATCAAACAAAGGTTTGTTTATTCTATCATCGTAATGAGATTCCAAATTCATTATTTTCTTATATTTCTCCGAATTTTTTTTTCCTTTTAGTAAAATGCAACGGAGTGGAACGATTGGAAAATAAAAAATTTCCTTACCGCCGCCATTATTATCATCATTATTCTTCTTCTTTTTCGAATCCATTTTGATGCGATAATTCGATTTCATCATTTGATAACATTCGTCGACGTGATTATCCGATACTTGACATTGTGGAGAACACAATGGAAAACCGCAACCGTCGCATTCGTGATAGTTGTCCATGTTGCAAACGTTGTGACAACCCAAACAAACAGGTACCGTTACGGTTTTAGGTCCGACGATCAATGGAGATTCGTAAAATATAACATCACCTTTTGATATGTTTTCGGATGCTATCAAATATCTTCCCAAACGATCGTTTTGTTCCAATTTGTAAACCGCCCTACAGCATCCCTTATGCTCTTTCATCCAGTGTAACTTCTGATGTTCTTTGCTGCAGTAAAACAAACGTTTACATCCCCCACAAATGGATGATGATGGTTGTCCACAAACTGCACACGATCCTGGCATGTTCTGGCTATAATTTTATCATCATTATCAAAAACGGTTAATTTTAATGTAAATTTTTATCATAACAAACAAACAAACAAACAAACAAACAAATCCTTACCTCTATCGTGTGTAAAAAAAATTTTTTTTTGATTGATTGTAGGTGTTAATCGTCGTTCTCATATATTTTTACATTGGATTCCTCCTCCTCTTCTTCTTCCAAAAATACATTTGGGATTGTTGCCAAATTTACAAAAAAAAAAAAAAAAAAATTTCTTTTTATTCGTTTTTACATTTTTCTCTTCTGCTGCTGTTGTTGTTGTTGCTACTACTGTTTCTCATCCTTGTATTATTTTCATTTTATAAAAGTTTGTTTTGTTTTTATGCAAACTGTGAATTTGAAACGAAGTAAAATATTATCATCATGTCTACCGTCGGTGAAGAAATTGATAAATTATTAGAAAAATGTAAAATTTGTGACGTGCAAACAACGAATAAATGCACTTCTTGTAAAAAAGTAAATTATTGTTGTAAAGAACATCAAAAAGAAGATTGGAAAAATCATAAAATACAATGCAGACCTTTTCAGGTATGTAAAACCTTTTTTCTCTAAATTCGAATCGTTTCCTGTTGCTATTCGCGTTTGTTGTATTTTATAACACGTGGATTAACTTCCGGTCACGTTTTGTTAATTGTTACAGATGAAATCTTCGTTGGAACTCGGACGTTTTCTAGAGGCAACGAGACGAATCAACGCGGGTGAAATTTTATTTACCGAATATCCGATTGTTTTCGGACCGCGTCCGGAGGAAATCGTTTGTTTGGGTTGTTATAAAACAGAACCGGAAGAAAAATGTCCGAAATGTTTATGGCCGGCATGTTCATCATCGTGTCCAGGACTCACGAATCCCGATCATCACGGATCCGAATGTTTCCTCCTACGACTTTACACTCGTAACAATCAACAACAATCATACGTAACGGATGATTATTTTAGGTTAGACATTTTTTTTTTTTTTTTTTTTTACAAAATGTCTTCCTTACCTCATGTAATGAATTTTTTTCAGATTTGACGTCATATTTCCTCTACGTTGTTTATTACTCCAGAAAAAAAATCCAAACGGTTGGAAAATCATAACGGGAATGGAAAGTCACATGAAAAAAAGAGGACCCAATACTGAAATCTATAAACAAACGAATGAAAAAATCGTTAAATATTTAAACGATAATTTTTTTAAATTTTTAAATGATTCCGGCAATCGAGAACCGGATACGGAAATGATATTACTACCTGATGAGAGAACGCCGGAAATCCTACATAAAATCTGCGGTATTATTGATGTCAATTCGTTGGAAATTCAATCTCCGAAAGGTGGAACGTTGAACGCATTGTACGAAACGGCTTTTCTCATGGAACACAATTGTTTACCTAACACGAGACACATTTTTCAACCTTCTAGAAGGTTTAAAATAAAAGTTTTTGCCAATAACGATATACAACCGTGAGTGTTTGTCACTTGTTTTCACACCAAAACAAACAAATTTCATCCGAATGACGTAGTCTTTGTATACTTTCAGTGGTAATCACATCAGCACCATGTACACCCACGCACTTTGGGGCACTCAACAGAGACAAGATCATCTGAGATCGACGAAACATTTTATATGCAGGTGTCGAAGGTGCGGAGATCCCTCGGAAATGGGTACGAATTTAAGCGGTTTAAAATGTTTAGCACCGACGGTTGATCAAAAAATATGCGGCGGCACGCAACTACCCATGGCTCCTTTGGATTCGATAACCGTTTGGCAATGCGATAAATGTCCGACGTCATTAACATCCGGTCAGGTATCGGATTTTGTTAACATGATCGGTGACGAAGTCGATAGAATACTAAACAAACAACCTAAAATAGAAAGTCTCGAAACGCTGTTGAGCAAATTGAAAAAATTATTACATAAAAATCATTATCATTGTTATTCCGTTATGCATTCTTTGGTACAATTGTACGGACGTCAACCCGGATATTTACCTCATCAGATGAACGATTTGATGCTTGAAAAAAAAATCGGTGAGTTTACACTGAAAAACATCATCATTATTATTATTACTACTATATTAATTATTATTATTATTATTATTATTGTAAATTAGGCATGTGCAAACAACTTTTGGATATAACGTCAGCCATCGATCCGACGACGTCGAGATTAGCTTTATACAGTTCCGTCGTGGAACAAGAATACGCATCCGCCATATTGATTTTAGCCGAGAGAAAATTTTGGAAGGATCACGAACTCGTTGAAAAATTAAAAGACGCAAAAAAATTTTTAATACACGGTTTGAAATCTTTAGAACCGGAAGGTGAAGATTCTCAGGGTTTTAAATTTGTTCCGATAATAACGAAAACGTTACACGAACTCGAAACATTTTCCGCGAAATCAAACGTTTTTCTATAAAAAAAAAAAAAAATCCGCCATTTTGTTTTTTTGTTTTAAATTAACACACGTCACAATGTAAAATAAATAAAATAAAATTTTATGATTGACACCGATGCAAAATAATAATATTAATAATAAAAAAAAGGCGTAAAAATTTTTATTTTTTATGCGTTTGCGTTTGTCGATGACGTCACGAAATTATTTTTAAAATTTTTAAGTTTTATTTTTTTAAAACCGTTAGAAAAATTTGATTTTTTTAAATTCATCGCATGATTTAAAAATGAATAAATAAACGGATTTATCGTGGTGTTAGACAGAGAAAGCGCGCTTAGTAAATATTTGACGATCCACCAAAAATTTCCGGTTAATCGATACCACGGAAGTGTCGTCACAACGATAAATATCCATTGGGGTAGCCTGCAAATGATGAACGTTGCCAATATGATGAGAATTATCGTGAATATCCTGTTGTTTTTATTATTATTATTATTTTGTGGAGATTTTCTTGCGTTCGAACGTGGATTCCCATGCGAAATATCCGTTTCCGTGTGAAAATCCGATGTCGAAGCGGATACGTTTTGTCGTTTGTTTTTCTTTTTCTTTTTCAACCACATCATTCGAGCAATGGCGACGTAAACGACGACGAAAGCAACAAGAAGCGGAAGAAAAATTAAACTGAACAAAGCGAAAAAATAATAATTGCTTATCGTTTGATTTCCGACGCAAAGATAAGAATAAAAATATGTTTTCTCATCGATATTGATAAAACAAGCCGGGATTTCGTTGTAACCGAGATATGTAGGTACGGTCGTACCTGAAAATAAAAAAAAAAAAAACAATTTTATTCGTTTCTCGAAGACGTCATTTCCGTTTCCTATGATACTACTACCACTTACCGCCGGCTACCAACCAAAAACAAGCAACTATAATAAAAGCTTCCGTATATTTCGGATTGAATTTTTTCGAAAGAAGAACAACTCCCTGATACCTATCGATTGCTATACACGTCAGAATGAGAGATGATAATAATGCTGACATTGTCGTGACGTATGGCGTCCAACTACACATGAAACCTCCGAAATTCTATTTAAAAAAAAAAAAAAAAAAAAACAAAATAATAATAATAATAATTTTATTTTATTAGGATTATATTAACGGTTTAATTAAACCGAACTGATAAGAGAAAAATTTATTACGATTGATAATAAATAAATGATAAAAAAAAAAAAAACAACCTCGTTACCTTTAATCCTTTGGGTCTGTTTTGTTGTTCGAATGGTATAGGGAAAGAGGAAGGGAAGGAAGGAGGGAAACAGAAAGGGAAGGAGAAAAAGAAAGAAGGGAAGAAGGGAAAGAGGAAGAAGAGAAAAAAAGAAGGGAAGAAGGGAAAGAGGAAGAAGAGAAAAAAAGAAGGGAAGAAGGGAAAGAGGAAGAAGAGAAAAAAAGAAGGGAAGGAGGGAAAGAGGAAGAAGAGAAAAAAAGAAGGGAAGGAGGGAAAGAGGAAGAAGAGAAAGAAGGAAGGAGGAAAGAGGAAAAGAGGAAGGAGAGAAAGAAGGAGGGAAAGAGGAAGGAAGGAAGTAGGAAAAGGAGGAGGGAAGGAGGGAAAGAGGAAGAAGAGAAAGAAGGAAGGAGGAAAGAGGAAAAGAGGAAGGAGAGAAAGAAGGAGGGAAAGAGGAAGGAAGGAAGTAGGAAAAGGAGGAGGGAAGGAGGGAAAGAGGAAGAAGAGAAAGAAGGAAGGAGAGAAAGAAGGAAGGGAAGGAAGGAGAGAAAGAAGGAAGAAAAGGAAGGAGAAAAAAGGAAGAAAGGAGGGAAAGAAGGGGGGAGGAGGAAGAGAAAGAAATGAGAGAAAGAGGTGGGGAATGAGGAAAAGAAGGGAAAGAGAGAAGGAAGAAAGGAAAGGTAGGAAAGAAGGAATGAAGGAGGAAAAGAAGGAAGGTGGGAAGAGGAAGGGAAGGAGGGAAAGAAGGAGGGAAAGAGGAAGGGAAGGAAAGAGGAAAGGAAGGGAGGTAAGGAGAGAGAAAGATAGGGAATTCAGGTACGAATCATCGGAAAATAAGAAAACCATATTTACCCAAGCAACAGTATCCTGTATGAAATTATTTATAGAATTCAAACCGACGAATATCGCCATTATCATATCTCCCAAACATTGTGATAAAACGGAAAATTTATAAAGAATTTGAAGTTCCCTAAAAATAAAAAAAATAAAAACAACCATTTTCAAAAAAAAACGCGGGAAAATCAAATTTTTTAAATAATAATTATTTCAATATACCTTTTGGCGACGGTGAAAATTCCCAGGACGTTACCGATAATCGATACGATCGATAATGAAAAAAAAATAATTCCAAAAAAAATCCTTTGATACGTCGTCAATTGATTTTTATAAAATTCTGACGTTATCAAATATCCATCGATCTGTTAATAATAATAATAATAATAATAATAATATTTTTTATCATATTTAAATCCTTTTTTTTTAATTAACTTTTCTCATAAAATTTAGTATTAATTAATTTAAATAAATAAAACTCACGTTTATGTTACTCCCATTAAAATCAATTTGTATAAAAGTTCCATTTTCGCACAATTCTTTAAAACTCATTATTATTATTATTATTATTATTTAAATTTTTTTTTTCCCTTTCGTTTGTTTCGAAAATTCCAGGATCCGTGAGAAAACAAACAAACAAACAAACAAGCAAACAAACAAAATTTTTTTTTTCGCTCCTGAAAAATTAAAAAATTCCATGAAAATCATATACTCGCACGCACCCACGCACGCACTCACGCACTTCGAACGCACCTTTTTTTTAATTAAAAAATATTACGGTGATAACGAAAAAAAAAAAAAAAAATTATTGATAACGCGATATTAAAAAAAAAAAAAAAAACGTCGAGAATTTTCCTTCGAAACCTTCCTTTGAAAATTTCAAACCGAAAAAAAAAAAAAATAACAAACAACATTAATAATAATAATAATAATAAATTTATAACTTGACATATATCATCACTTCAATTAAAAATATTTACGTAACGATAATAATAATAATAATAATTTTTAATTTCTCTGTTTATTATCATTAATATTATTATTATTATTTTAAAAAATTTTATATTTTTCCGCGCACATTAAAAAAAAAAAAAAAAAAAATCACAAAAATCTTTACCTTATTTGACGCGTGAACGATATAAACGCACACCCCCAAAAAGAAATAATAATAATAATAATTAAATATTAATTGTAAACAAACGCACTCACGCACAAACGTACGCGGAAAATTAGGAAAATCGTGTATAAAAAAAAAAAAAAAAAAAAAAAAAAAACGTTACCGTTTCGTTTGAAATCTCGCGATATAATAAACGAATTTCTTTTTTTTTCCAATATGGCGGAGGTAGGCGGAGTGTGTCGGCGGGAAAACGAATGTGATGACGTATGCACCGCCCCGGAAATAGAGTCGCGATTTCTAAAAATTAAAATTTTGTTAAAACAATTTCCGGATAAACAATAAATGATGATGATGATGATGATGATGATTATTACAAACAATTTAAAATTATCATTATTATGGGATGATGATGATGATGATGATAATAATAATAATAACGAATGTAAAATTTAACGATTCAATTTATATATAAAGAAAGATGCGTGTATATGTATATATAAAATAAAATTTAAAAAAAAGCACTTTTTGTTTGTTCGTTTTGTGTGTTTTACGACTCCATTTTGTTTTTCCGTTTAAAGTATATTAATTATAATCGCAAGAATGTTTTGTGTTCACTTTTAAAAATTTATATGATAAAGTCCTTCCATTTTTCTTCTTAACCGTTACTTGTATTGTATAACTTGTTTTCGGTTTTAAGTCTCTGATTTTGTAATTTGTTATTGATTTTCTGAAAAAAAAAAAAAAAAAAAACAAATTTTTGTATATTCGGTTTGTTTGTTTGTTTATGTGTTTGTATGTGTGTCGAAAATCGAACGGGTGAGGCAGGGAGGAAGGAGGAAGAGAGAGGGAGGGGGAGGAGAAAAATTTATTTTTAATAATTTTTATGAATGAAAGCCAAAATTTTTCTCTAGAAAAAAATAATAAATAATTATAAAAAAATTTTTTTTCTTTCTGTTTGTTCGTAAAATAAATATTTCATAGAGAAAACAACCAGAACGGTGAATAATAATGATAATGATTTAATACATCTGGAAATTTTTAAATATAATACGCGAGAATCGTTTCTTTCAACGTTTTATAATAACTTTTATGAAAAAAAAAAAAATAAAAGAAAAGCAATTAAATGACGTCATAGAGTAAAAAAAACCGAAATTCATCGTGTCATTTTATCTATGAATCTTTCGCCACGTTCCGCACGCGCACGTAAACAAACAAACGAACGGTTAATAGTAATAATAATAATGATTCTTACTCTGTTTTCGTAATCATATCTTCGCAAACTCTCGAAGTCGAAGACGATGAATTTTTTTTATAGAAAAAAAATGATTTTTTCTTTGGCACTTCGTCTAAATTACACTGATAATAACCCCTGAACAAATCCGCATAATTAAATTTTCCATTTTCCCAAACTGTGACGCAATACGTGTTGACGGAAGTGTCGTAAACGGGTATCCAACCGATTGTGACGGAATTGCAAGTTTTTTGACTTTTAAATTCGTATAAATTGGGTTCTTCCGGAAGTTGAGGCAACGGATATTTTTGCGTCGGATACATCGTCATAAACACCTGTAATCAATCAATCAATCAATCATTCGTTTGTTTGTTTGTTTATTTATTTCCGTCGTACAAACAAACAAACAAACAAATATTATTTTTTAAATTAACTTAACCTCGACGTATTTTATCCTCGTCAATTCGTCTATATTCGGCGCGTTTATTTTCAAATAAAATTGTTCTCCCGCAATCGGTGAATTTATTCTAAATCTTTTATAACCGAAAACTCGAGTTTGTTTGGGTAAACGATCCGTTGTTGTTGTTGTTGTTGTCGTTGTTGTTGCTGCTGCTGTTAATTCTTTTCCTTTTTTCCATCTTTTTCTCTGAGATTTTTTTACTTTTACTTCAACGTCTACTGCTCCGCCGCATGCAAGTACGTAAAAATGTAATTCTTTTCCCGTATCGTTCGCCTAAAAAACAAACAAACAAACAAACAAACAAACGTAAAATCATATAAATTATAACCTATTAAAAGATACATTTAAACAAACAAACAAACAAACAACAGTTTTAACGAATTAAAAATTAATCAAGTAAATATTTATTCGCGTGTGTTGTTTTCTTATTTGCAACAAAAACAACATACGCAACAGAAACAATATGGCGACCGTTTTTATCGTTATAAAACAATTTCAAATTATTATTATTATTATTAATACAATTAAATTCATAGAGAAAAAATTTAAACAACCTTATATCTAAACAAAGCTCTCCCTTCTAATTTTCTTAAATCGATTAATTTTTTAATACCATCTTTTAAAACGACGGGTTTTATCGTGTAATTATATTCGATGTACGATTTACCATATGGTATCGTTAAATTCGTTTTATTATTAATTGCAAATAAATTAAAATAATATTTAATTCCTTTTTTCATTCTCGTAAACGTCAATTGCATTTTTCTATCCACGCAAACGACCTAAAACAAAAATTAACGGTCATTATTTAACGTAATAATAATAATAAAGATGGGGGGGGGTAATTTTTTTTTTTTTTAGTTCAAAAACTCACCACCGTGTCGTTGTTATGTTTCATACTCCGATTTAATTTAACGTATTTTACATTTTCAGGTTTTTTTTCTATCCTTAAATTATTTAAATTAACTATTACGGGTACGTCGAAACCTTTCAACGTCGGTCCTTCTTCTTCTGCTCCGCATAACGACGTGTATTCCTTTTTCGTATTCACGACCAAACAATAACTCGTGTTTTGCGGATTCACCAAACTGTAATAATAATAATAATAATAATATTAATATATATTAATAAGGGTGAGTTTACGTAATACGTAATACATAAAAGAATCGATAATGATGATGATGATGATGATGATTTGTATTTAAACCTTTTTTAAAATTAAAATTAAATTTTTTTTTTTTGGGGGACCGATTACGATAAAATTTAATAGATTTAAATTTATAAAACGATATGGAAATTTCTAGAATTTGGGAGATTTGAGGATCCATTTTTCAAAGGAATCAAATTTGAAATTATAATTACGCGCGTGTACGGGAGAAGGAGTGAGAGGGGAGAAAGGGAGGGGGGGGAATTTAAATTTAAAAAAAAAACGAGAAACCTTTGATCCCACGTGACTTTTAATTTTTGCCGCCTTTGTGGTGTTAAAATAATATTTGAATTTTGTACGATTGATAATTCGTATGGACCACCGTCATCCATTGTGACGTAAACGCTCGCCGATCCGTCTTCTTCTCCGGGATAAAAAATGACGTAATAATATCCCTTTTTCGCTTTTGTCACCGTGACCGTTTTCAATGATGATGATGATGATGTTTCATATATTTCGCTTACATTTTTCTCACTTATGTTTTCCAAAAGGGACGTGTAATTCACTGTAAATTAAAATCATTATTATTATTATTGTAGAACATTCGTGTCGTGTCGTGTCGTGTCGACAACGACTACTACTACTACCACGTACTCACATTTTTTTACTTCTTCAAAATTTTTATATACGAGCGACCATTTAATTGTCGTTAAACAAGGAATAACAGTGACTGAAAAATTATGATCTTGATTTTCAACGTCCGCGTATTGGAATCTGAAAAGGGAAAAAGAAAATCTCGTAAATTTCATACGTTTGAAAAGAAAAAAATTAATGAAAATCCTCACGCACTCCCTCACTCACTCACGCACAGCCATTTTTTTTTTTGACATTATCGATATCGATTAATTTTTTATCGATTGATTTTTTTTTCCCTTTATTCCTTCTTTTAAGCTTATCGGTTCGATTTTGTTTTTCTTGATGAAAAGGAAAATTTTATTTATTTCCTCCATTTATAAAACAAATTTTCTGCTTACGTTACCGATTTCAAAAAAAAGCAAAAAAAAAAAATTTATCTGACACAAATATTATTATGTTTAATTACTCTATGACTTTTTAAAGTGTTTCACGTCCATTTTTAAAATATCCCCGTTGATAAGACTTATCATAGTATTTTATTAATTTATTCGACGCCATTTTTTTTCTTTTTTTTTTACGGGTTAAATATTATTTCCATCATCATCATCATTATCATCATCATTATTATTATTATTATTTTCAGTTATTGAAAAAAAAAAAAACAAGATAAAAAATGATACAAAATTGTAAATCGAGTCCAAAAAAAAAAAAAAAAAAAAAAAACGGTTTTCATTTATTTTTTTTTTTTAAATAATCTTATTTCATTTTTAAAAGTTTATTGCACTGTCTATGACTTTTTTTTTTTTTCTTTTAACTACCTTATATTACATTTTTTTTTTTTTTTAAAAAATAAAATGTCTTCATTTTCAATCGATTTAAAAAAAACCGTTTTAATTTAAAATCAACATTAATTATAAAATCACTTTTAAAAAAAAAAGTTTCAGTGTCACCAGAAAAAATCGAAAATTCAACCGTTATTTCGTTTTTTTACATCTCTATGACTTTTTCCCGATGTACAAAAAGCACATAAATAAAAATTACATTTAAAAAAAAAAAATGTTTTTTTTTTAAAGTAAATTCCCACATTTAAAAAACAAGGAAAAAAAGAGAAAAAATTCGACGAAAAAAATTTTAAAATTAGTTTTTTTTTTTTTTTTAAATTACAATCCGGAATCGAAAAGAAACGAAAAAAAAGAAATAATGATAATTGAAAATAAGTAAGGGAAAAAAAATTAAAAAAAAAAAAAAATAATTTTTTTTTTGTTTTAAAACCACACTTAAAAGTATAATTTTTGGCCATAAAAAAGCGATTATTAATTTTTTAGATTATAGTCTTCCCCCCCCCCCTTTCTCTCTCTCTCTCTCTCTCTCTCTCTCTCTCTCTCTCTCTCTCTCTTTACTCTTGTTGTTGTAATAAAAGCCTAAAATTTGGACATGTTTAAATGATTAT